>NC_081414.1:300016663-300026663 GCF_030272615.1 Cryptomeria japonica
AGAAATTTAAGCATGTTGTGTGATCTTGTTAATCTTGTGCATATGTATGAAATAGTTTGACTATCAAAATCTCTTTCCCTTCTCTTTACCTAGTTGTAAGATTTTTAGAAATTCTACTAAAGAAGGCATTGATTTAAATAGAATGTATATAAAGCATATGAAATTGCATTTTTGCATTTTGGCTTCATATTGAAAGATGGAAGTCTTGCGCTTTGGAAGGAAAATTTGCATGGTTAGTAATGTGATTATGCATGCTAAGAAAAATTAGTGAAAGAGATAGGAATGGCGTTACTTCCTTATTTTATTTGAATTGTAAATAATTTTAGTACAAGTGTATCTAAAAATAAATTCTATTCAGTTCTTCATGTGGGAAGCATAATTAAGAACTTCCTTGAGTAGATGTTAGTGTTACTGAAAAGTACTCCCCGTAAATGTGTATAAACCAGTACTGGTGCTTTTGTTGTGTATTGTGAAGAAGCCAGTGCTTTCTATATGTGCCCATGGGATGGTGAAGTAGTCAACCATGGAGGATATGTTTACTTATGAGTATGGGAAACCATACTGTTTATGTGATGTTGCTTATTTGTTACCCTACTAAGTACCAAACCGCGGGTTGTTGGTACTTCAATATGTAAAGGGGTAGTATTATGAGTAATCATTCCTTGAATAGTATTGATTAACGTACGAGTAATGGCGGTGTGAAGCTATTTTGGCTTCTCTAATTTGAGGAAAATAATAGTTATATAATGAAACTATATTAAAGGTGTACTCAATACTTTCCCTTTTTGATGAACCAATTTAAAAGGTTTATGTGTGCCAGCCTATTCCTCTCTTTTATTTGAGCATAATGATGGCAGTTCTTGAACATAGTGATGGTGTATCTTGGATTATCTTTTTCCTTGTCTTCATGAAAGGTAGGTTATTTCCACATGATCTTCTAGTTGGCAAGAATTGGTAGACATGTGGGGGGACCTTAGCCATGTATACCTCTTGTAGTACCCCTACCCTAGTCTATTTTTAACCTTGGTCTAATCTTGATTAGTTTATCGTATTATTATGTTATAATCAGATGTTGATTTAACGCATAGCTATTGATGCGGTTTTCTCACTAGTTGTATACAAGCTGTTAGTGTACCTAATTCGTGGTATTGATATCGGGCTAACACTTTCATTAAATTTTATATATGTATGCGTGTATGACTCTTGGTTGCAGGAAATTTCAGGTACAATGCCGCATGAGTGCGAGGTTCGTCTTCACCTAAGTTTGCAGGTTTGAGTGTGCCTCTTTTATCCTTAGAGTTGGATTAGGTGGTCGTAAGACCCTAGTCGGCCTTAGTCGTGCTCCAGTGAGCATCGCCAGTCGTCGTTGGTAATCCCCTTTTGGTATGGGTTTGCGAGTCGTCTGTTTGGTTGACTTTCTCATTTTGCGTGCTTGGTGTGTTTGGTTAAATTGATTAATTAGTCCTTAGTAATTATCTTGATTAAATATGCGTTTGTGCATTGATGATTAATGGATTAAATTAATCTGGTTTCCGTTATGTGATTTTCGTTGATATTGGGTTGCTCGTTTTTAAATTGGGAGTGAATTCGATTTATTGACTGATCTTGAATATTAAATGCATTTATATATGCTGTTGAAAAGGAAAGCTTTGTATTTTATTGCGATAAACTTAACTGTATCCTATTGGCTTTTGAGATTAGAAAGATTAAATTTGATTAAATGAAAGAAATCAATTTTTGGATTTGGAATAGCAAGTTAATTAGTTGCTAAAGTTAGAAATGGATTAAATTTGAGTATTATTTTTTAATAAGAATTTTTATTCCAAAAATGGAATTTTTGGGTCAACTCTTCCATATAACCCAAATTTGGGGAAAATTGGAGAGGATGGTCATTTTGGGAAATTTTTAGTTGGAAAAGAAAATTTGGAATAAAAAATGGGAGTTTTGGGGAAGGAATGATGCTGGATCTGGCAGGTGGGCTCTCCTTCAGCCATTCTAGGATTGCGTATTAAGGTAGGATTCTGAGTTGTTTTTCTTGTTGCCAAATCCAATCTTTGATTGCTTTCAGTTTTAATTTGGATTGTGGGGTTAAATCCATGCTTTAGTTGTGTTCTTCAAGAAGATGTTATGGCTGTTTCATTGTGTTAAATGGATCCTTTTGGTTAAATCGGGTCTTGATGGATATGGTATGGGTTTTGAAATAACCTCTGGTATGATCGAATTGAAATATGGAATTCGAACCCATTTATTGTTATTCTGGTTTTAACAAATAAAACGAACTGTGTGTAAAAAAATAAATTTATACATTTTTTTTCTGTGCTGGGCGTTTTTGGTCGTGTTTAAACCTGTGCGTGGTGGTTTTGACCATGGGAACGGACTGTGCGTGTTTTAATCAAAATTTTATTATATAAAAAATATAATTGTTTGCCCCCCTGTGCGTTGTTTCTTTTTTTATGAAACCGAACTGGGCGGAGGTTTTGTTTTAGCGAGCTGTGTTTGGGGTTGGAGGCGGGGAGCGGAGCTCCACCCGCTCCTCCTCCCCTCTCCCCCGCTCGCCCCTTTCTCTCCCCGCTCGTTCCCTCCGTTCCTCCCCCGCTGGCATTGAATACTCCGGCCGCGGCACACTGCGGTGGCCGCAAGTCCGCGGTGGCCACAGCACCGCGGAGCCTGCGGGCACCGCAGCGGTGCCGCCACTCGGGCATTGCCTGCGGCTAGGGTTAGGGCACGGCCCGCCCTAGCCACGCTGTTTTTAATGCGTTTTTTGTTTGTTAAAAAGAAAACATGGTTTTTTTTTTAACGTGGTTTTTTTTATAATGTATTTTTTTTAGTATTCAAAAAAATAAAGATGCTTATAATATGTTAAATATTATTTTAATGGTTAAGTTTAATTAGTTGCGTAATTATGATTAAGGGGCATAAAAATGATAAATGTTAAATTGGTATTAAGTAATTTTAAAATGGAGTTCATGGATTAAGCATTATTCAACTTCATTTCGTGACTGATGCCTCCTTTTAATTAAGTTCTAAAACTGTGAATTTTCGCAACTGAACATCACTGATTTTATTCTGATTGATGATGTTAAAAATTATCGTAGAACATATCATTTGAGTAATTGAAAAGTAGTGAAATAATTATCGTTGGGCATTAGAAATTTAACGATATGCATTGAAATTATGAATCCGTAGAGATTGGTTTTAGACCAGTATGTTAATGATGTTTTGTTGGAGATTAAATATCTTATTTTAGTTGATTAATGGTTGTCTGAATTTTGTGAATACGAATTGGTTAAAAACTCATTATGGCTTAATTTGCCTGTTCGATGCTTTGAACCTTAGGAGTTAGAAAACCAAGAACAACCTATCCCTTGATGAGGTAGATAACTGTTATCTGATTGGATCTTGTAGGAAACTTGATCGACTTGTAATGATTAAATCAATTTGAGGAAATATTGTCTTTTCTGATTATTGCCTTGCAAGTTTAATTTCTGTATTCGCCTTTAATTATGAAATGGCATGTTTTGCTTTGTTTAGTAGGACCCTGTCATTTGGATTGACTTGGGGTACCTGTTTCAGTCCTCGATTCCGAGTTGACTATTGTATTGTGGTAGTGTCATTTTGATCATATCCTCCTTGTGTGTGAGTCGAATGATGATCGTGGTTAACCTTAGTTGTCAGGTCTCTAGTTAGAGTACCGTCAGTAAGTGATTACCCTTGAGTTGTGTTGGACCAGATGATTGTCTCTCCCTTCTTGAACTCCGTTCGTCTGACCATGTGTATTCCTTGGTTTTGAGTTCGTCTGAGTTTAGTCTAGTGTCGTATGGGAAAGTGGCTTTCTATTGGGGGCCGCGCCCAAAGTGGCTGCTGGGTAACCCGTCGAAAGTGAGTCTAATAAGTGATAACCTAAGTAGATTAGAATGTAATCTCTAAACAAGATAAATGTGCCTCACACATGAGACGAGTGCTATCATAGATTCGACATGCTGTGAGAAGGCCTGAAATGGCAAACCATCTTCCTTGTCTTCACGAGAGGATGTGTGGGTCCACATGAGGCTTGGATGGGCCGGAAGCTCGGATTAGGTTGCCAGGGTGACCCAGTGTATGGGGCCGGGACCTATGAAGACTTGCCATGGTAACCATACCAGGTCGTGTGATGACACTTGTCCCTACGTTCGCTAGTGTGTTGTCGTTTTTGTCCTGTTAGGAGTACCTTTGTGGGTCGTCCTTTTGTCTCTTCCCTTGTGAGTGTCGGTTTCATGTTAGACCTTGGGTGGTGATGGCTCAGTTTTATGGAAGCTCTTCTGGACCTTTGTTTTAGCTTTGATTATGTTCAGCTGGATCCTGTTCTTTTCAAGGATCATTTATGTATTAATGGACCGATGTGGTCATTTGTATATTGTTTATGTATCGCCTTGATGGCTAGATTGTATGGTGTAACCTCTTGTATTCTTAACTTTATTAATTATCAGAGGGGTCTTGCAGTTGAGCAGACCTGGAGATGTAGCCCTTTAGGGGTGAACTCCGAGATCATTATGGTGTTATGTGGTGTATTCGCTTATGTTTCCTTTATTCAGCTTTATCATGTATGATTAACTTATGTTAGAATGGTTAAGTGGATAAATGGAATTAACTATAAATGCCTTTATGCAATTCTTTCTTGTATGCCATGTTGATTGAATGCATAAGTGGTTTAGATGAGATTTATCGTAGATGTATGTATGTAATCATCTTTTGAAATGCAATAAGTTGGAATATGGAAGAATGTAACTTAGAGTAATGAATTATGCTCAGTCGTTGTTAAGGAATCTAAGTATGCTTGGAAAGATCTCTTTTGTTATGATGAAATCCTAGTGTATTAGAATGTTAGATGTATGGTTGGTAATTTTAAATGAAAAGCTTGAATGAGAATTATGAATGGATCTTAATGGATGAATCTTTGTTGTGATTTATATTTCCATCCTTTGAAAGAAATTATCCCGATTTTGAATTATCTCGTTATTAAGATATTCAGTTTATTGGTTTAATTGTGTGAGTAAGTGAATTGTGAAATTTAAGTAATCTCGTTGGGAAACTGTTTAGGTGTTAGTTGATGTCTTCCGCTATGTAATCTGAATCTTTGATATCTTGTTGCATCTTATGTGTTGTAACTTTAAAAAAAAAAAATTGCACTCTATTCTTGTGTTTTGGCTTATTCCCTTCGGGGTTTCCTGGTGGGGCATTACACCTCTGGCTTACAGCGAGTATCTTGAGAGGTATGTCGCTATGCGAGGTGTGACCTGTGCATGCCTTCTTCCGCAAGGTACACTGCCATGCAAGATACTTCCATTGTGTGCCTTCTCCGCTTGGAGTATTGCCATGCCATGCTGAGACACGATGTAGGATGTAGTAGGCATTACCATGCGACTTACCGACTTGTTTAGGGTAGAGCCATGTCCTGTGATGACGTGATGTGGGGTGATGTCGAGGTGCATACTGCCATGCCATATGGGTAGTGTGACTATGTCGCACCAGATGATGAGCTATTGCACTAGCTAGATGATTTCTCTCTCCTTCCTCGTTGGTGGCTAGATACTAGTCACATAGTGATGTTATGTGCAATTATGATATTCTTATTTATTTCTTATGTGGACCAACAATTTATTCTATTTTGACTTTTAAGGTTTAGCCACGATATTGCGATCTTTTTCTTACTTGATTTGGTGTTGTAATTCCGGAATTTTCTTGCCTTACTATTGGAATCGATGATTTATTATCTTTATTCATCTGTATTTTGGTAGCTAATCTAGTTTATCCTTAGTGTTCGTATGCTGGTCTTGTGTTGAAATGTGAATTCCCCTCCAAGGACGTATGAGACAGTCTTGGTTGAGTGTATACGAGGAAGTAGATGTAGGGAACCTTGAGGATGGGGGTATGTGAGGTTGTGATGCAGCTAGGATCCACTACCTACCTATGTGTGGTGAATATCTCTCGGAGGCTAACCACCTTACTCAACAAGGGATGTTCACGAGGGCCTTGTATGGAAGGTAGCACCGCTATGGTGTGCCCTAGCACCATCAAGCCCTTCAGTGAGATGTTGGATATTTATGATCATGTTATTTGTTTTGAGATCAGGCATAGAGATGTTGATCGTGCATGTTATCTATGACCAAGAATTAGACATGCTCACATGTGGCCTTATGAGTTGTACATTCCAGTTACATGGATGAATATTTATGTGTAAGAATGGAGTAAAATGTGTTCTTTTGTCACTATGTTATGGGACATAGTCATTGGAACGATTTTTATATTCCTGGCAAGTGTAAGCAATTGCGTTATATATGTTGCTCCTATTTCATGAAGTTAACTTGGTTGTAGAATTTGAAATTTGAAGCTAGGTCTATGCGATAAAATTTTATGAAGAGGATGGAATGGTAAAATAAATTGATCAAGATGGCATGCTTTCTTGTTGTATTTGGTAGACGAGTATGGTAATTTTTGTTTACCTCATTTAATGCATTAATTTGGTGGGATGAAAGGAAGGAAATTATTGTTTCACTACTATGATTATAGATAGTTCCTTGAATGTTATAAGAAATGTATGGATTTAGATGTATCTTACTATTGGATAATGGCATTCATAAAGGTTTTAACAATAATATTTCATTTATTTGTGAAAGGATACATATGTGCAATTTGACATTTGTTAAATGAGTTTTAGGGCTAATGTGTGCTGCATGTTTCCTTCTAGTCTTGCAACTTCCAGGAGTAAGTTGGAACCTAGGGGGGACGATGTAGTACCCCTGCCCTTATTAGGATTTAAATCTGGTGTGACCTTGGTTGACTATTTAAGTGTCTTTCTTGAATGGTTGATTTACTGGGTTGTAATGTTAAAGTCAGGTATTATGGTTATTATGTGTACCTGTAAATGTTGATTTCGCATTGATTCCAATGTAAGTTTATTTGTTCTTCTAATTCGTGTTATTAATCTCGGGCTAACACTTTCATTCAAAATATATGTATGCATATGTGATTCATTGTGGAGGAGATTGCAAGTGCAGTACCACATAGGTATGAGGTTCATCTCTACTTGGATTCACAGGTTTGAGTGCACCTCACTGGTCCAAAGGAATTGGAATGGGTAGTCGTAAGATGGGCTACGTTTTACCCTTGTCATGCTCAAGTGAGTGTCGTTAGTCATCTG
Organism: Cryptomeria japonica; assembly: GCF_030272615.1. Lineage (NCBI taxonomy): Eukaryota > Viridiplantae > Streptophyta > Pinopsida > Cupressales > Cupressaceae > Cryptomeria > Cryptomeria japonica. Next base: position 300,023,841 of record NC_081414.1, read on the forward strand.
TTAGTTTCCTTTTGGTTGGGAGTATCGGTTGTGTGTTTGTTTGGCTTTTTTGGGTTGCATGTTGTGCGTGTGGTGAAATTTGATTATTTTATCCCAAGTATTTTAATTAGATTAAATGTGTTTTTATGCATTAGTATATTAAAGAGACTAAATTAAATAGGACCCCTTTGTGTGATTAATCATTAATCAGATTGCTAAATTCATGGTTGTAGCAAGTTTGATTAAATGGTTATTTTTAAATGATGAATTAATTAAGTTTATGCATTTTGAAAGGAAATGTTAAATAGTATTTGAAAATAGAAATATTTACCCTCTTTGGCATTTTGAAATAGAAATGTTAGTTTTATTCTTTTGAGAAAATCAATTTTGGAAGAAAAAGCAATTTGTGCATATTGAATTTATTGGGAAAATAATTTTCATTTGTATTTTTGGAGGAAAATATTTTAAACCTAAAAATGGACTTTTGGTCAAAAATTTTTTCTTTTAACCTATATTTTGAAAATATTTTAAGGGAGTTATTTTTGGAATGAAAATTTTGGGCATTTGGGGAAGAAGGAATTTCTTGAGCTTGCAGTTTGGGCTCTTTATCAAATCTTTCTCTAGGATTGCTAATAGAGGTTGGACTCTTGCTTATCTTCTTGGTTTTTTCTATAAGAGGTTGTTTTGATTTGGAAGAAATCTAAGTGTGTGTGTTGAAAAATCTCTTAAATTTGTGGTATAGAGAAGAGTGGTAATTAAATCTTGCAGTTGAATCCTTCTTGATTTCATCTCCCAACCTCCAGATCAATTCTTGTTTGCTCAAATTGATTTTTTATTATAGAAATGGGTGTGTAGGTTTTGATTATGAAATTTTGTTTTGAATTTCTATTTTTGGTTCATGAATTGTGAAATTAGTTTGTGTTTGGAAAATTGGTTGAAAGATAGGGTGTAAATTGTTGGAGAAATCTGCCGAGTTTTACCTTGTGGTTTTTTTAATTTTTAAAATGATGATATTGAAATCTTTGTAATTCTGGAAATTAATTTATTTATCTCATTATGCCTTGGTCTAAGACTATGCATATTTGGAGGGGCATTCTTTTAAGAAGAAAGTTTAAAAAAATAAAAAAATATTTGTTAACCCACGTGGCAGGGAATACCCACCACGTGGGTTGGTAGCTGCTGCTACCGTATGGTAGTAGCACTACTGGGTAGTGCCTGCTACCGTATGGTAGTAGCACTACTGGGTAGTGCCTACTACCGTATGGTAGCAGCACTATCGGTTGGTAGAAGCACTACCGGTTGCTAGTGTCTTCTATCGGTCGGTAGCAACACTACCGTCAGGTAGCTGCCCCCTGCTCATTCCCTTTCGTGGTGTGCAATTGGTCCGCATAAAAAAAATGCATGACTATAAAGTCATTTTTATATGCATTTTAATTTTAATTAAAATATATTTAATTGAGATTAAATTTGTGTATTGTGTTATATAGCTCGTTAAAATGAATAACATATGGTTTTTGGTAATTTTGGAAAGTAAATTAATTTTATGTTATTCAATAAATTTCAGAGCAATGAATTGATATATTTATATTATTTGGGAAATCTTAGGAAAATAAATAATATATTTTTTGGAAATTGGATAGATATATATATAATAATTGTTAATTCTTGGAATTAAACAATGAATTAGTTAGAGATTTTTGATTTAAATAGTATGTTAGTTGGGGAATTTTAGAAGATAGATTGATAGAGTTAGAGAATTGATGGCATTCTCTCTTAACGGTCTTTAGATGAGAAAATACATTTGTTAATGTTTTCTTTTTATGAATTGGATTATAGGCACGATCATATGATTGCAACCTTAGTATTGAATTTATTATGTAATGGTGTCCTTGCCAATTATTGTAATTGGAAATTTAAATCAATTAGAAAGCTCGACCGATTTGTATCTTAAAATGATATGGAAAAAGATTGTCGTTTTAGATTTATGTCTATGCGTGTTTAGTTTTCTGTATTCGCATTTGATTAAGAAATGGCAAGCCCTTGATTGTGATTATTGGATATCGACATGTGGTTATTTTGGTATCTTCTTATGTCCTTGATTGCAAGTGTTGGTTGTTGTTATGTGGTTGACTGCAGTTGGTCATGTCTCTAGTCAGAGAACCATTTCAGTGCACTTAATGTGAGGACTTGTTTGACCAAGTGGGTATTCCTACCATATTGAACTCCATATACTTGTCCTAGTGTATACCTTGGTTTTTGGAGTTTCGTTTGATTGTTGTCTAGTGTCATATGGGAAAGTGGCCTTCAAGTGGGGGCCGCGACCAAAGTGGTTATAGGGTAACCCATCGAAAGTGTGTCTAAATAAGTGATAACCTAATAGCCTATTAGAGAGTTTAGTTAATGAAAACACTAAGTAAGATAAGTGTGCCTCACGCATGGGATGAGGGCTAGTACAAACTCGACATGTAGTGAGAAGGCTTGAAATGGCAAACCAACAACCTTGTCTTCATGAAAGGATGTGTTGGGTCCACATGATACTTGGATGGGTTGGAGGTTTGGGAAAGACTGCTAGGGTAACCCAATAGATGGGGCCAGGACCTATGGAGACCTGGCATGGTAGCCATACCAGGTTATGTGATGACACTTGTCCCTTATGTTCGCTAGTGTGTAGTTTATGTTGTCTTTTCTAGGAGCACTATTGTGGTGTCATATCTGGTTGTTTATGCCCTTGTGAGTACCTGATATTCATGTTAGAACATGGGTTTCTTATGATGGGATGTGAAGACTTAGTTTTGAGGGTGCTCCGATTGTTCTTTTGAGATTGGTTCTTATCATGTTTCAGAT
>NC_081414.1:300031663-300259163 GCF_030272615.1 Cryptomeria japonica
ACAACATATGGCCCCTTAGGACAATATGATATCCTAATGGGTCATATGGTGCCCTAAGAGGTCATATGGTGTTGTAACACATGTGTGGTGCCATAGGATCCCATTTGACCCATTAGGATATGATATGATTCCTTAGGATACCATATGAGAGGTAATTATGGGGAGGGGGAGAGGGGGTGAGGGAAGTATCTAGAGAGAGAGAGAGATTGGGGGTTAATTAAGGGGGAGGGGAGAGGGGGAGAATGGAAGAGTGAAGTGTCAACAAAGAGCTCAAGGGGCTGAATGCTACGAGAAATAGGGTAATTGGGGTGAAGAAAGAATGAGAGAGAGTTGGGGTAAAGTTAGAGGGAGAGATAGGTGTGAGAGATAGATGGTAATTGGGGAAGAGAGAATTATAAATAGTTGGTGGTAATTATGGGGTAGGAGGAGAGGGGGGATGGGAAATTATCAACAAATGGATAGAGGGAGAGATGAGGAGAGAGGTTCAAAGAGAGGTATAGAGAGAAAGTGATTGGGGGGAGGGGAGAGGGGGGAGGTAAGCATCAAAAAGGGGGAGAGAGAGGGAGGGAGTATCAACAAAGGAAGAGGGGGAAGAGATGGGGAGAGAGCCCCCTAATTACCCTCTCTCTCTATCTCTTTGTTAATACTTCCCTATCCCCCCTCACCCTCCCCTTAATTATCATCTCTCTATCACTCTCTTCACCTCTCTCCACATCTCTCTCTCTCTCTCTCTCCTTTTGTTGATACTTACCCTCTCTCCCTCTCTTCTTATCTACTAATTACACCACACTCTCTTTCACATTATTTCTTCCCCTCAATTACCCTCTCTCTCTCACCTCTCTCCTATGATGGACTTGAAAAGAACTGAGAGGGAGGGGGGGTGAATTAGTGACACCAAATAAAAAACTACTTCAAACAATAACCGGTAGATGAACTTAACCAAGCATTTAAACAAAATACATGCTATCCAACATGATATAACAACATCCCAAAAAAGTAAAAAATACACCATAACATAAGTGTTTATACATGGAACTCACAAATTAACTATCTGTAGTAATAGATAACTGACTGGTTAAGGTCTACAAAGTGCTCTACTAGGAGAGACTCTTGTTAAAGATCCCAAAGCTTGATCATAAGCTTATACCATATTAAGAGTACTACACTATTAGGAGTAACCTCAATGGAGGATTTGAGAATCTAGACCAATGGATCATCTTGTTAGAGGATTTGTACAATGAAGCTTGTTAGAGCTTACCCAGTTAGGGGATTTGATTTTGTTGTAATGAATAGAAAAAAACAAGAATGGTTTGATCTGTTCTGAGTAGCACAATACTTTCTTGATCAGATCCTTCTAAGTACATTCAACACTACTCTTCATCTTAACACTTATCACTCTTCAACAAAAGCTTTCACTCTTGATGCATATCAGTATTCGCATAACATCATAACCATACTCATTCTCTATATCTTTCAAATGATTCACTAAGATGTCTTAAAATAGACATTCAAATCTTATGTCGACCTAAGGAAATCAAAATATAATTTGCTAGATGCAGTGTATCTAGACAAGTGATTGAAACTCATCACAAAAATGACCACCAAGAAATCGATGTTGGTAACTCATCACAAAATCAGATAGTTAGAACAGTCAATACCGGTTGGAACAAAACATGTGAACTGTTATCCTAGAATCTTCCACTTGATCTCCATCTTCATCTTCATCTTCATTTTGATGTCGACTTAGTGTAGCCACAGGTTGTCTCTTATACACATGCCGGTTGACACAAAGTACCGGTTAGAGATAAACCATAAACATACTGGTTGAAAATGTAAACCAATTGAAGTTACACCAGTAGTCAATGTAATCATATGTGTGTGTGAGAGTGTTTCATCAATGACAAAATGTGATGAATACATTACAATCATCATCAAGCCAACAATCTCCCCCTTTGGCATTGATGGCAACACTTAAATTTTTATAGAGTAATACAATACCGCTAAGTGTGCATACACAACAAATTTATACATATACTCATACTCCCCCTTAATGAAATACTCCCCCTTAATGCATGCATAAATACCAAATTTTCAAAAACACACATATATATTTCTACTCCCCCTTTGACAAAAATGCCAAAATGAAAAAGTAAATATATACATATATATAAAAAAATATGTATCAAAGTGTTCAACATATATTAACAACTTAAAAAGGTTCATGCATTGGCTAATCTCATAAAAATATCATTGAAGTTTAGCTTCATCTGTGATAAAGCATTTTCCCATGATTCTAGTATGTTAGGAGTATACTCAAATGTAGACATCAGCTGGGAATGGAATTCTTCCATTTAGTCTAGCATGCAGGTTTCAGGAGTAGCAAGAATAGCTTCTACATTGTAGTAGGCTCTCTGAAGAATGTCAACCTGTGATGTGAGTAGACTCTTGAGCTCTTTTAGAGATCGGAGTCTCTTAGCCTTCTCATTATCATTCTTGTTCAATCTGTCATGCAAATCATCTACAGACTAGTTAAAGGCATGAATGGAGTCCTGGAGTGGGACATATGCCTTGCATATCCTTTCCATTTCCTTCTTAGTTTCAACTTGACTCTTAGAAATGTTAGAATAAAAGAAAGAAACATTGGAGGTAAAGGCAAGATACTTTCCTCCAGATTCAATAGCTTTTCTCAACAAACTTCCATTATGAGATAGAGCCATTTTGCCACTTTCAATGTTCTTTGCCAGTTTATCTCCATATTTCTTCTTGTGGCTCTTCTCAGCAGACATTTGAGCAGCATCTTCAAGTGACTTGATTTGATCAAATGCATCTACAACTAACTGACCAAATTTGCTAATGGGTGTAGGAAAATGTGCAACAGCTATTTTCGGTAGTAAACCAGACAAAATTTCTACTGCATTCTGGATTGTCTCTGCTTTAATCCTTTCCTCTTTCGGTCTCTTCTTATGCACTCTATATTGCATAACATTAGCAATCTTCAACATTTCTAATGCGCTCAAAGTGTTCATATCAATGGGTCCTGATATACTTAAAGAATCATCATAATCATCTTCAAGTAGTTTTTGCTTCGCGAGTTTAGGAGGTACACTCTTAATGATAGCTCTCTCTGTATTCTTCTCTATTGTCTTTTCAAGTAACTGAGTGACAACTTTCTCAGTAGACTCCTTTTGATTATTTTCAATGACCGGTGGAGATTGGGGTTTCTCCAATCGTTATGTTGCCGGTTCATTGTCCACTTTTAGTTGAATAGCCGGTTGATCAACTAATGTAACCTATACTTCAGTAGTTGTAGGAGGCTCCATATCTAGTGCAATGTTGTCTCTAGATAGGTCCACTATGTTCTAAACATCTTCATCAACAAGAATAATGGAATCATCCTTCTTCTTGATTGGATAGACTATGTCAGGTTGAACAATCTCCTCTTCATCCATTTCTGGTAGAGGAACATCATCTGTAGTATTATCCTTATTTTTAGAGTGGATGAGTTCTTCCCTCTGTTTGATTACACAGGCTATCTGATGTATCTCAGACACAATAACTACCCTTTTTGCATTAAGAAGCTCTAATCTTCTCATTTTAAAATCAAAATGTACTTTGTATTGCTCAACTAAAGCACTAATTGCATCTGAGGATAAATTGGGAAAATATTGTACAAATATTTCATCAATAATTTTCTTTTCCAATTGAATAGCTTCCTCCCATTTATCTAAAAGAGTATTATACAAAGTGATTGAAATATCCTTTTCCAAGTCATGCGGAAATCTATTGTAATGACCCAAATAAGTGATTACCAGTTGAATGACTTTCTTCTTCTCATCTTCACTGAAAGAATCAAAATATTCTTTGACATTGTCAAACCTATTCCTTCCTAGTGTCTTTATTGTTCTCTCAAAAACTATGTTAGGTTTGTAGGTAGCTATATCAATAGGTGTAGTTTTCTTTGGCACTACATTTACCTTCTTGGATGTTTTTCCGGTTTCTTTTTCCTTCTTTGGTTCTTCTTCAGAATCTGTTCCCTCAGACTCTGGTGGAAAAATCAATTTTCAATTTCTCTTCTTTGGTGCACTCTCCTTCTTTACATATACTTTAGGTGCTGGTTCCTTTTTGGTTAGGACACTCCAAGTCACCCTTTTGGTCTTTATCATAGGAGACGTTTCATCAGACTTCTTTTCTTTCCTTTCACATTAGCTATAGGTACAGTATCAGTTTCTGCTGGTACAACTTGGACTGCCACAATGTCCAATTTTGCTTGTTGTTTATCTTTAGGCAATGCTAATAGGGTATTAGCATAGCCAACCAATAAATCATGATTAACCTCATAGCTCATATCTTCCATCTCTTCCTCTCTGGGCTCAATTGCTTGCATCAAGAAAAAGTCAGTGGTAACAGTGAAGACTATATCTTTTGCAAAGTGTTTTACCACGTCTTCAGGTAATCTCATTCTCATGCTCATCTTTTTCTGAAATTCAATAAAATACTTATTCAAGGTAGCTGAAAAGGTATTCTTCATAGCCTTAATGTTGTTCTTGATCCGTGCATTGATTGGTAGGTCTTTTGACCATTCAATGTCTCCAATTCCTGGTAGGAAGTTCTGGGATTAGAAAAATAACCCAACTAATAGCTGACCATATTTGAACTTTTGAGTGTTGTCCTTCTTAATAGATTGCAAATTTTGATATTATTTCCCTTTGATGGCTTCACAGAGATCATACTCTGCATTATCAATAATCATTCTATGTGTTGTATGAATTGCTGCAGATGGAACACTATTAAGTCTACTAGAGTAAATACTCGGTAGCCTATCACCATTGCTGCTAGTTTCATTGAAGGGTCTTTAATATTGTTGATAGAAAAAGAACGCCCATCAGATGTAGAACCGGTTAATTTGAAGATAGTATCCTTTGAAATTCTTCTTAGCACAGGAATTTCACCGATTGAGAAATAACCAGTTATAGCCTGAATAGCTTCCTTGGTTATTGTGTGAGTACTTTCTAAATACATGTTCTCTCTGTGAACTTGACTCAAAATGATTCTGATGTGTTCTTCCTCAAAATCTTCAAGAAAGTAGGTGGCATTATGAAAACCTTTTTCAAAAACCCTAGCATATTTTATTTCAATCTTTCCATTCTTATCACAAAGTGATTTCAACTGTGTATAAATGTGTAGAGTTCCTAAATCTTCTATCTTATAGTCTATATAGCTGGACAAGTCACCTTTGACCACAACTCCGTTCAAGACTTGTGACAATGCATTATAAGACATAATTTGGTCTGCCTTTAGAGCTTCCTCAGGCTCAACACTGATCATCAACCTCTCTACGGACTTAGAAGTAGATGCCATTCTAGATAAGCATGTTTCAAAGTGGTATACTCAAAGAAATACCTTGTTTCTTGTGCGTTACTCCGTTTCTCGATTGAAATGCCCAGATGCACACTAGTTCACCTCTCTACAACTTTCAATTTAACTTAATTTCTCTAATCATGAAATAATTCGCCAAGTATCAACAAGACAACCTTATTCGACTCCGCAATCACTTCAAATTTCTTTCTCGAAAGAGTTAGGTTAAAAAAGATAAAAGTAAAACTTTCTTTTATCCTTTTTACCAACTGCAATAAATTCTCGCACTTTAGGGTTAGGAACCTTAATTTCACTGCTCAAGTGAAAAACTGATTGATAACATGTCAACAAAAAGTTACCAAAATTCATGATTCAAAAATTCTTTCCCGCTCATTTTACAAGGGGTCTGGAGATGTTTTATCGTTAAGTTCCCCTTAGCCATGTTAAAATAGGCTTAAGTCGCTGGTGCTGGGTTCTCTTCACTAGGTGAAGGAACAATTTCTTCTCTAGGTGAGTCATCACTTTTCTCCTTCCAAATCCAATTCATATCCTGTTTGGTTTCCTCAATATCAACTTTCTGCTTTCCTTTCTGATCCTTGAAAGAGTTGACTAGTTTTCTATTTTTTGATCTACAAAATTTTGCTAAGTGCCCTAGTTTGTTGCAGTTGTAACAACCCATACCAGATGATCTTCAAGGTCTTGCATTTCTTCTTCCTATTCTTGTTTTGCAATTCATAGCCGCATGACCAAAGTTATTATAGAAGGTGCAAATAACATTTGTTACCTTTTCCATCTCAAATGGACTAAACCGGTTGTCGTAGGATCTTTTCCAGTTCAGGTTTACCCGGTTATCAAAGTTCCTTATTCGGTCACTATTTGGTCTTAGATGCATGTGTGGTACATTATTTTTTGCTTCATATCTGCACTCAACATGTCTATGCCCATACATTCCACATGTGAAGAAATGACCTTCAAACTTTCTTGACACATAACTAGCATTAGTATTGTAATTTGCATTTCTGTTAGGTTTGTCTCTACAGACATTTGTAGTATGACTAGGCTTATGACAAACAAAGTAGATAGGTTTAAAAACCTTCTTATTGGTAATCTTATTGACTTTAGGAGCAGTTTTGCTCTTTGGATAGTTTCTCTTTGTACCAAAGGATTCACCTTTTTCAGTTGTATGAAAACCAAGTCTAGAGATATCACCCTTCATTCTCTGTGATTGAATTTGTTCTTCCAGAATGGTAGAACTTTTGAAAAAATTCTCCAATTTCTCATTGGATTTAGTAATATTTTTGACGAGATATTCATTATGCTTAGATAGGTTCTCTTTCAGAGACAATGCCAGCTCAATATCTAGCTTTATGTTCTCCTTTTCTTCTGTTTTAGCAATCAAGTTCTCATGCATAATGTCTTTTTCCCATTTTATCTTTATAATCTCTTGATCTCTTTCCTTGATAAGATCTTTAGCAGCTCTTCTAGCTTCCAGTTCCTGACTCATGCAGATAGTGAGACCTTCTAGCTCTATCCTTAGATTTCAGTTTCTCACCGTTCAACTTTTCAACTTCTCCTGCTAAAGCTTTAATATTGGCTTCATCTGAAGAACTATTATCAGATATTTCTAACATTTTATTAGATATCTCTCTCCTTTTGAATTGAGAAGCTTTCAGTTTGCCTCTAAGGGATTCAACTTCATTTCTGCTAGCTTCTAGCTCTCTATCCATTTGGAAAGTAGCTCCTGTCCCCATGGTAGTTTCAAGACTCCCTTCTAAGCAGTGAGACTTCAAAGAAGTTAGGCTCTGATACCAATTATGGACTTTAAAAGCACTGAGGGGGGGGGGGGTGAATCAGTAAAACCAAATAAAACACTACTTCAAACACTAACTGATAGATGAACTTAACCAATAATTTAAACAAAATACATGCTATCTAAAATGATATAACAACATCCACAAAAAGTAAAGCATCCACCATAACACAAGTGTTTATACGTGGAAAACCCAAAAAGGTAAAAACCACGGTGAGATGGAACTCAAAAGTTAACTATCTGTAGTAATAGATAACTAGCCGGTTAAGGTCTACAAAGTGCTCTGCTAGGAGCGAATCTTGTTAGAGATCCCAAAGCTTTATTAGAAGCTTATACCTTGTTAAGAGTACTACCCTGTTAGGAGTAACCTCATTGGAGGATTTGAGAATCCAAACTAATGGATCACCTTTTTAGAGAATTTATACAATGAAGCTTGTTAGAGCTTACTCGGTTAGGGGATTTGATTCTGTTGTAATGACTAGAAAACAAAAAGAATGGTTTGATCTTTTCTGAGTAGCACAATACTTGCTTGATCATATCCTTCTAAGTACATTCAACACAACTCTTCATTTTAACACTTATCGCTCTTCAACAAAAGCTTTCACTCTTGATGCATATCAGTATTCACATAACATAATAACCATACTCATTCTCTATATCTTTCAAATAATTCACTAAGATATCTTAAAATAGACATTCAAATCTTATGTCGGCCTAAGGAAATCAAAACACAATTTCCTAGGTGCAATGTATCTAGACAAGTGATCAAAACTCATCACAAAAATGACTGCCAAGAAATCGGTGCTGGTAACTCATCACAGAATCAGATACCTATTAGAATAGTCAATATTGGTTGGAACAAAACATGTGAACCGTTGTCCTGGAATCTTCCGCTTGGTCTGCATCTTCATCTTCATCTTCATTTTGATTCCGACTTAGTGTAGCCACGAGTTGTCTCTTATGAACATACTGGTTGACACAAAGTATTGGTTAGAGATAAACCTTAAACGTACCAGTTGACAGTGTAAACTAGTTGAAGTTACACTAGTAGTCAATGTAATCATATGTGTGTGTGAGAGTGTTTCATCAATGACAAAATATGATGAATACATTACAATCATCATCAAGCCAACATCCTATGCATTTATAGATACCTTCCTCTCCCCCTCTCCCCACCCCCTAATTACTCTCTATCTCTCTCTTCACCTCTCTCCCTATCTCTCTTCTCTATTTATTGATAACTTTTCCTCTCCTCCTCCCATTCTCTCTTCACCCTAATCACCCCTGCTCTCTCTCTATCTCTTCACCTACCACCTAATTATCTCTAGCTCTCTTTGTCACACACTATCTTCCCTCCAATTACCCTCTCCTTCTCACCTCTCTCCCCCTCTCCTTTTTTGATACTTCCATCTGCCTCTCTTTTTCCCCTCTTAATTTTGTAGCTAGAGATGGGAACAAAATGTAGAGAGACTAGTCTAGATCTTAGGGAAGAAAGAGTGAGATAGAGGAGCAAGTGAAGAAGAGGTAGAAATATAAGTGTAGATCTTGAAATAAGCAATGAGGTATTCAATGTGAGTTAGAGATATAGGTCGAGAAAGAGATGTATAAATATGGACAAAAGAGAGGGAGGGAGAAACAAACAGGTGGAGTGATAGGTTTAGGAGAGAGGTAGAGAAAGGAACAAAGAGGGATAACATGGTTTATAAAAATTTATTGAACTCAATAAAATTATTAAATTTTCTATTATTAATTACTTATTTATTGTTTCAATTATTTTGCGATGATTGTATAAAAACTCATGAAATATGAAATTCATATCAAAAACTCGTGAGCTTTTGATGTCTTAAAAATGAAGGATGAATTTAAATATATTATAATAACTCTTTAAAATAAAATATTTAGAAAATACCTATTCCATATCGTAGAAATATGAATTAACTTTCCAACGCTTATAAAAAATCAAAATTTCGATATGAAATGCAAAAGTTATGCCCAATTTACTAAAATGTGTTTTTTATTTTTCCAAAATAGATATTTGATTTTAATGGATATCCGATTTAAATGGATTGGATATCCGATTTTAAAACACATAATTTTTTCCTTCCATTTTTGGCTCGGGAATGCTTTGGGATTTGGCTTGGAAGTGACAAGCCTGGAAAGTCAACTGAAAAACATGTTTTTCAATATTCCTTGATTTTCTAGACTTTACACTAGTGGGTGACGACTTTTTTATAGCCAAAATTGATAAAATGAAAAGGGTTTTTTAAGGATATTCTCAGATTTCCAAAAAATATAAGGCTTGTATTATTTTGACTTTAATAAATAATTATTATTTATTTTCTAATTGAATTCAGACAAAAGTCCTAATTGATAGATTGATTGAAAAACACTGGTAACTTTCAAACGGTATAACATTTTTTGAATATGAAACATGCATCACATCCTATGCTTCGTCTACTATAGGGAAAAAAAATTTAAAATTGAATTTCATAAGGTTTTGACCAAGTTAAGGTGGTCAGACATAAGAGTTTCTGAATTTCTAAAAAAAATGTAGTAAAAAATTCATAAATAATTATTTACTTTATAAAAAATATGTGTCACATCCGAACATGAGACAAATACTTATATTATAAATATTATAAAAAAATATTATGATTTGATTGTGATTAGGGTGGTCAGACATATGCCTACTTATCTTTTTCCTGAAATTTTAGTACCACTGCATTGAAATTTGAAAATTCCATCAAATAGGAATTTTTTTTTCCAAAAAACAACTATTAGCTTAGAAACTACATTAAATTTTCTATATATTCTCTTGTTACATATTTTAAAAATAATTTTCATAACTTATTCAAATTTTCATGTAAAGTTGCATAACTCTGATTTTGTGAAATTTCATTTCCACTTAAGGGCCTGTTTTGGCACACCATGATCCTGCACATACCCATATGCAAAATATCATATGCAAAATATCAATCCATATATATAAGTATGTGTATATATAAGGTAAATGGACTACTTAACCAATCCCTGCTTTTTCTTCCCAAACACCATCAACACCTTGGTTTGCTAAGGAGTCCGCAACCATATTTCGTTCCCTATAAATGTGATTGATTGTAATGTTTTTGAAGTATTTGAGCAACTTTGTGGCTCTAGAAACTAGATTGTTTAATTTTCAGTTTGGAGTTTTCCCTATCCTAATTGGATTAATGGTGATAGTTGAATCTCCTTCTATCTCCAAGATTCTGTTGTTTAAATCCTTACATAAGAGGATGCCTGAGATAAGAGATTCTAAATCTGCTTCATTGTTTGTAGCCAAGCCTATGGGTTTGGAGAACTGTGCCACTATTGATCCATCCTAAAGGTGGATCACTCCTCCTATTCCTGCAATGCTAGGGTTGCCTCTAGAGGCACAGTCAAAATTAAGTTTGAACCAACCTTTACTTGTCCTGGACCATTTGCATTCTTTCCTTAAAGTCAAAGATTTAGCTCCCCCAAGGCCATAAAAGGGGGGAATTGTAAGTCCATTCCAACACTTTCTAAGTGTTCATCCCTCATCATAAAAGGAAGATTATTGTTTTGACCATTTTTTAATCTGTTGTTAGCTACTTCTATGATAAATGCTTCTATTTCATTCCATAGTCGATCATGGGGCAAGGCCTTGTCTTTAAATATCCTTCTATTCCTTTCCTTCCATACTTCCCATAAGAGAATTGACGGAGAAATAATCCAGAGTAGTCCATAAAGACCAGATTTTAAATGGGATGGCCAACATAGAAAAAGATCCATCAAGTGGTTGGGAAGGGTAGAAACCTAGTTTAATTTATTAATTAACCACCTCCAACATATATTAGTATAATTGCATCTAAGGAGAAGATGCTCCATAGTTTGTTCATTGCTGAGACATAGGGGACATCTACTAGGCCCTATATAGCCTAGCTTCTTAAACTAGTCTGATGTTAATATCCTCTTATGTATTGTTGTCCATAAGAAAAGACCTGCTTTCGGGAGACACGGTTTGTCCCAACATAATGAAAGGAGTCTTTATTAAATGTGGAGTACTTATTTCTTTTAAATCTAAATTGATTAATTAATTAGCATCAAAATATTTTAGTGACCTAAAAATCATAACATATTATATATTATTTTAATGACCTAAAAATTTGCCTAAAATAACTCATGTAGAAAGTGGATCTGGGAAATCTGGTCATAAGATGCAAATTATTTGAGCCAATTAGATTGAAGAAAAAAAAATTGTAATTTGAAAACTTAAAAATCATGCATCTTAACTATTGATTTTTAAAAAAAATTTTGGAAAGAAAAAATTCATAGATATAATTGGTGGAAAAGAAATTGAATAATAACTAGTTAATGAAAATTCGGTGCAACTGATTGCAATAGTACTAGCCTAACGACAAGTACTAATCATGTTTTATATTTTTCTTTCCCCTTTCTTAGCTTCGAATATGTTTTTCAGTTTGTTTGCTTGTCACTTCAATAAATGTCTTGATCTATCTTAGTAAACAGAGAAAATAAAAGTTCATATTTATACCATAAAAAAGGTCATGTAACCTCCGTTGGGCAATGATCATGGTCCCTCCTCTCTCTATACACCTAACATGTGAAGAATCAGAAAATAAAATATAATAAGATTTTAATAATAGTTCTAATTATTTTTTATGGAGGTTCAAACTTGTGAGGATGGTAGTCTAGCAAGGGCACGAAGTTTGCGAGCCGCCAGCCCAGAGCTCTAAATATTTTTTTAAAGAATGGTCAAGTAAAATCAATGCATTTGGTCGTATGACCTTTTTAGACCCATAACAAATGGTCAAGTATAATCATTGTATTCTTATGACCCTTTTAAACTCATAATAATGGTCAAGTAAAATCATTGCATTTGGTTGTATGTATTTGGTGATAAGAAATATTTCAATATAGTCAATTTAAAAATGTTAGGTTGTATATGACCCTTTTAAACCTATAGAACCCATAATAATGGTCAAGTAGAATCATTGTATTCGTATGACCCTTTTACTCATAATAATGTTCAAGTCGAATCATTGCATTTGGTTGTATGTATTTGATCATAAGAAATATTTCAATATGATCATTATAAAAATATTAGGTTGAATATGATCCTTTTAAAAATATGCTACCATTCCCTTTTAAATTTTATTATTATACTCAATCAACTACAACAAATGAAACCATATTATTTTTGAAAACTCTAAACCTATATAAGTTGAAATGATCTTGAAAAATCCAATAATTATATAAAACCTTTAGATATTAATAGAGTAGGGTTGAATATTAATAATTCCTAGTTGAGACTATCTTGTGCAATAACAACCACTCTCTACATTGTGTAACTCTCATTAGTGACTTATCAACCAATATTTAATAAGTACGAGTGTTATTTACAATCTATTAAATATCTCATTCAAACAAAAAATAATGAAGACCTAAAATTTATGTGTGCAACGAACAATAAATATAATTTGTGCAGAACCTTTTTTGCTTGACAATTAACACCGGTATTGGAGGCTTTTCTTTTTATGAACTGGTCATCAGGACTTCATACCAATATCAAAGAACTAGTACAAAAAAATTGACAACTGGTTGTCGCATCTCTTCAGTGCTCCGACATTCAGAGCCACACTTCCCAGTCGCCACGGTAATCGGTTAAGGGGGTTGGTTATTTATGATTTCCTTCGGTCTCGCCCCGACTGTTTATTCTAATTTTGGCCCCTAAGTGACTCACTCTATGAGAAGTCCCTGTCTATCTCTCCGGATTGGGTGGCTTCTACTCTTTGCCTCCTTTCCTCTTTATCATTGTATTTGAGCAAGGATATAGGGTTTTCTTCCTTGTTCTTTCCCTATTGAGCTCTTGAATCAGTTTTCTTTTTATTAATATATATATATATCAGTGGCTTGCCACTTTTGCCAAAAAAATAAAAAATAAATATACTATGTAAAATTATATCAAAATATTAAAAAAATTTATTTTATAAATTCATGCAAACAACCTTTGTGCCCTATCATGAATGGTGGGAGAAAAATAATAACATGAAACCTAGGTTTCCATCTAGTAGCATCTAGAGAACAAACATAGAAATACCACTAGGAAAATTTCTATTGTTTAAAGAGATGGAATCTACCATACAACTCTATATTGAATGCTAATAAAATTGATGAATAAAAAATGCCATTCAAGTTATTTGTATTTTCAAGAAATACACTTAATTATGAGTGCTTCACTTCCATTCCACCCAATGTTAACTCTTATTTCTCTTCTTATTTTCAAGACTTGCTTTCCTCTTTTTACAAATCCAATGCCCTAATATATCCCTCCCCAATTAATCACACATTAAATATCTATCCATGTGCATGTAATAGACATGCATTGTAGAAATAATGTCACCCTACAAATGTATTGTGGTAGGAATATATCTGAGAGCACAAAAAGGGAAAACCTAACACAAAATTTTAATATTGAAATTGATATTCAATTGATTCAATTGAATGATATTACATTTCTACATAATAGGATTTTGTAGCCTTACATTTCCCATACAAAAATTCCAAAACTTACCTATGAGAATAAATCCTCAAAACTAACAATCAAATTAGTAACTTTATTTTCATTTAACTATTAATCAAATACTATAATAATTAATGTGAAACTCCAACATCCGCCCCCCACCCTCTCCCCACCCCTTCCACCCCCCTTATTACATTAATTCGAACAAGATTGGAATATTGCAAGGGTTGAACACAAGCCTTCTAGAATCTTTGATGAAGCACCTTCACCAATCCTCCTCACTCACCAAGATACACCAAACTAACTACATCAGTGGATATTTTGACTCTAGAACCTGCAACCATCTGCATAGCATGAGAAAACATGTAGTACCCCTTCCTCGATCAAACTTTTTTGACTCATGTTTGACTTTAGTTGACTTTTTCAGTGGATACTTTATATTGTGATATTTTACTTAGACATTATGTGATGTTGTGATATACTTTGATTTAAGTTTCAATGTATGCTATTTATGTATTATTTCCCTTAATGGTGGTTAAATGTTATTTTATTGGATTACTGATACATTTATTGTATACGTGCGATGCGTTATATACATGTTTCATGTTTGTAAGTGTATGGGGTATGAGGAGATGATTTTCCTTCACTCACTCCGGGGAGACAAGGAACGTCATGATTCTCCTTCACCAGTGTGTTTACTGTGATTGTATATATATGCATATGTGGTTCATTGAGGTAGGAAATTGCGGGTACAAGTACCGTGTAGGTATGCGGTATCATTTCCACCTTGCTTCACAAGTCTGAGCGTACCTTATTGACCCGATCGAAGTGGAGGAGATAGTTGTAATGCCCTACTTTGTAACCCTATCCTTGCTCAAGTGAGCATCGTCAGTCATCCGTCAGTACCCTATGTCTGGTATGCGGGTCATGTGTTTATCTGGTTTTATTGAGTTATGTGTTTTGCGTTTGTGAAATTCACTAATAAATTTTAAAGTATTTAATTAGTCAATGTATTTTATTTATTTATTTAAATAAAGGGATCAAAATTAATTAGGACCCCTTTTGTGTGATTAATCGATAAATCAAATTGTTTAATTCATATTGTCAGCAAGTTTGATTAATTGTTATTTTCAAAATTGTGAATTAAATATGTGTTATGCAATTGTGAAAAATTTTTATTGGAAATTGGAAAATTAAATACATACCCTCATTGACTTTTTGAAATAGAAGTTTTAGTTTCTTATTAAATTTGGAAAATAAATCAGTTGAGAGAAAAAGCATTTTTGAAATTCATTTTGGAGAAATGACATGAATGGTTGAAAATAATTCTAACCTAAAAATAGATATTTTTCTAAAATTTTTCTATTTAACCTATATTCTTCATGGGAGAAAAAAAAAGAAAAGAGAGGGGCAGTTTGGAGGAAAATTTTGGTTGATTCTTTGTTGAAGGAATTCTTCAGTTGCAGGTTGGGCTCTTCTCAAATTACTTCTAGGATCGATTATTAAGGTTGGATTCTTGTTTAATACCTCTGGTTTTTTTTTTAAATTTCATTTGATTTGGACAAATCTTTGTGTGTTGTCTTTAAATTTTTTGTGTTGCAAGTCAATTAAAAACTCCCATTGGAAGAGGAAGGGTTTGAATTTAATTTGAAATTTGAATCCCTTATCGTTTTCATTTCCATTTTCCAACCAATTTTGGATTTGTGTGAGAAAAAAAAAATCGATTCAAATTTATATTTGGTGTGTCTCTGTGTTTTAAAACAAAATTTTGTTACATATTTGAATCATTCAATTTGGGTTATGGAATGTAAAATTAGTTTGCCAATTATGAATTTAGTATTTTTAATTGGGGAAATTTTAAAATTTATTTAATTTCACCCCTGTATGGGGTTATGCTGGCAAAATTTGCCCAAATTTGGCTGCCTGGGAGTGGTAATGGTTTTCAAAAAAAAAAAATTATTCATCCTCTATTTCTTGTCTCAGAAATTCTTTGAGTTTATTTTATGTTGGGGGTTTGTTTTCTTTAAATCATTGAAAGCAAATATATATATATATATATATATATATATATATATATATATGAAAAATTAAATGTTGTTGTTATTATTTTTTCTCAGAAATTTTTTCTAAGTTCTCTATTCCAAGGAATGATGTTTTTCTTATTTAAAAAAAAACTTTAAAAAAATAAAATTATTTTACCTCGTGGTGGATGGGGGACCCTGAGGCTCGACCCCACACACCATGATGGGGAGTGCATAGCACTGCCCCTACTGTATGTGGGGAGCATTGTGTGAACAACGCTTTCCCCATACAATGGAGAGCATTGTGCATACAACGATGTCCCCATGTGTAGGGAGCACTACCCATTGGGTGGGCCAATCCCCACGTATTTATCATATATTTTATTTTATTTTTATTTAAAAATTATTTAATATTAATAAAATTAAATTTTTATATATATATAATATATATATTTGATTTGGAAAAAGATTAGAATAGATATTTTATTTTGAAAAAAAAATTGGAAATGATTAATTAATTTTGGGAAAAATAAATATCAATATTAGTTTAATGAATATATAAAATAATTTATATTTTTATATGTATAGCAGATATGTATATTGTATAAATGAGATTTTAGCTTTTAATTTATAGTGAGATGGCGATTTTATTTATATGATGTAATTGGAATTATAGGTGAATTAGAAAACCTTGGTCGACATGTGATTTAAACAAAATGGAACATTATTGTCATTTTAGATCAACGGAATTGCGTGTTTTAAGTTACTGTATTCACATTCATTTTTGAAACTGCAAAGTCCTTGGTTTAATTTATCAGATATTGTCATGTGGTTGTCTTCATGGTTGCTATTGTTTCTTATCAAGGTTTTGTCAGTTGGTTACATCGTATAAGGGCTTGTTTGGCCAAGTGGGTTTTCTACCATTTTGAACTCCATGTCCTATTTCATGTTATACCTTGGGTTGGGAGTTTGTATGTTTTTGGTTAAGAGTCATATGGGAGAGTGGCTTTCGATTGGGGGCTGCACCCAAAGTCATTAGCTGGGTAGCCCATCGAAAGTTTTCTTAAGTAAGTGATAACTAAATAAAGTATTAGGGGTTTGGTAGATGAAAATAATATGTAAGAAAATTATGCCTTGCTCATGTTTGAGTGCTAGTACAAACTCAGGATGCAGCAAGAAGGCCTGGAATGGAAAACCAACAACCTTGTCCTCACGAAAGGATTGTTTGGGTCCACATGAGACTTGGATGGGATCGTGGGTTTGGGAGAGGTTACCAGGATAACCCATGATGGGGGTTGGGACCTATGGAGGTTTGCCAGGATAACCATACCAAGATATGTGATGACACTCTTCCCTTATGGTCACTAGTGTGTAGTGTTGTTGATTTCACCTATTTTGATGTGGAGTCATGTCTTGCAAGTTTACTTCTTGCGAGTCATTCCGATGTTGTGAGTTTGAGCATGTGTGTGTGCATACTTATAAGTTGTTAGTGGTTCTTATTCCTATCTCCTAGCATAGTGGGGTGGCTCTTTTTGGATCCACATGGTCAGGTGGTAGTGCCACTTTCCATCGGGTGTGGTCGTCCCTTACGGGAGTTGGCTTCACAAGTATTCCAGTTGCACTTGGATTCAAGCGTTTTATTATCCAATTGGATCCCATTTGTTATGGACCATTATTTGTATATCTTGGACCGCTCATGGTCAGTTGTTATTAATTTGATATGTATGCCTTCATGGCAAGATGTAAATTGTAATGTAGCTTTTCTTGAATTAGTTAAGTGCAATGTAATAATTATCTTTGATGCAAACAATGTTTGTACGGAAATTTATTGTAATGCATATGTTTTATTTGAAAATTGGATAAAATGAAATGGTTAGATTTCTAATAAATGAACTAAGACATGTTATCGATATTTTATTCTATTGGATAAATTAACCATTGATTTAGTGTAATTATGTTATTAAATTTTATTACTTAATTTGATTAATTAATGTTAAGTAATGTCAATGGTAACCTAGTTAACCATGTTGGGAAACCCTTAGGTGTTAAGTCTTCCATTGTGTAATCTAAACTTATGTTAACTCATTGTATCATTAAACTTATTAAAGTTTAAAAAAAATTATTTGCACTCTTTTCTAGTGTTTTAGTTTAATCCCTTCGAGGTTTCCTGGGGGGCGTTACAAAACATAAAAGTGTTCCCACCCTCCATGCATAATGAGACACATTTCCTTTCAAATTATACCTCTCCTCTGAGTGTGTCTAATGTCTTTTCTAGTGATGCACATGAGACACCTTTCCTCTAAAAGTCAACATCTCCTCCAAGTGTGTCTAATGCCTCCTCTAGTGTTGCACAAATCATCAACCAAAATGTGAATGCACTAAGTGCACCCACAAGAAATCTTGCCCCCCTTACTCATTGAAGTGAAAAACATCATGCCAATCCCCCTCTTTTCTCCAAGGACACAAATAGGGTGCTTCTCATTCAATGAATCATCCTGGAGTGTGAAGCTAGCCTAGGATGATAAAAGATCTCCTACCTCCATTTCCTCCAACCTTTGATCATATCTTCTTTACTCTCTAACTTCCAAGTGTAACATTCAAACCTAGGAAGGCCCTTTTAAGTATAACATAGAGTACACAAATATAAACACTACATGTATTCATGTTTAAAATAAATAAATTGAATATTAGATTCAACTGAATATGCACAATTTTAAAATAATAAAATATCCTTATATCTCCAAAATGTTTGTATACTAGAATTTAGAGTAAATCTATCGATTGAAAAGAGATTAAATAAATCAAAATACACTATGTTATACATGATTTTTAGCTATAAAAATAACTTGAATATGAAATCCCCAATAAAAATTTAGGTTTCACCAATAAACACACAACTACCTTCTTAATAGTGCCTCTACATGCAACTTTTTTGTTTACCTTACAAACCTGCTTATGTATATTGCAACTCAATCTTGACAAAAAAAAAACCAAAAATCTCAAAAACAGAAAATAATGTACCAATACAAATGAATGTCTTTTTGCAAATGATTGTAGAAACAATTTCGACTTGGCACCAAAATGTTGGATGGGTAAAAGACCAAATTTTGATGCATTCATACCAGCCATGAGACATCTCCTCCAAAGGCCCTTCCTCAAATATTTATGTGTGAATCATCTAGATAAGAATGTGGCAAGTTATAAGTGTAGAGAATTATATGAGGCCTTTAACACTAGACATAGATTTTTGCATTCACTTCACACCAAATCAAACCCTATTGCATAGTAATAAGATGAAAGAGTATAGCAACTATAGTGTTGTAAATTGTACACCCTTGCTAGGGTGGTACAATTTCACACTTAGGTTAGCACCTGCCTTAGTGTGTCTTGCATCTTGTATTTCTCATTCCCCTTTAAGCATTTAATTAATTAATTAATTTAATCTAAAGTCATGTCTCATCACTTTACACAATACAAATTTGGGCCCTTTTGTTAGTTAGATGAGAGGGGGGGTGAATCAAATAAACTCACAATACAACATATTCATCATATTCAACCTTGGTAGAATTTACTTGATATGTAACTATGACTGTAAATCATTCAAACTCATAAATAGATAAACTTAAAACATCATAACACATTTAACACCAGATTTAATGTGAAAACCCAAATAGGGAAAAACCACTGTGGGATTTCAGATCCACAAAGAAAATATACTCTTCTAGAGTATGCTCGGTTAAAAGCCAATCCTGTTAAATATTACATAAACACATTGCTAGATGTGACCCGGTCAAGGGATTTCCCTCAGATTTATCAGAATCTTGCACTTTGTTAGAAGAGACCTTGTCAAAGGATTTCAAAAACTCATTCAGAATGTTACCTTGCTAGAGGATTTACAAATAAGACTGTTAGGTCCACTCGATTAAGAGATTTCCTGTCACTTACATAAATAAATAACAGTAATAAAATATACTTGCAACTTCACATTTGAAATGTTAAAGCAGACTCTGTGTGCTCAAAATAATCTTGTCATAAGACTTATCTTCATCCTTGCTGGGCTTCTCAATCTGTTCTTTGATTAGATCTTCAATCTTCTGTACTCGGTAATCACCTCTACAGTAGCACTGCTCTTCTATTTGCCTGCATACTTTGTTCATCAACTTTTCCTTACTTATAAACAATTCCTAACTACTTAATCTCCTTAATCACATTTCCCATGATTAATCTTAGCCATTAGATCATCAAACTTGACTAGGTTCATGACTCTTTCGATCTAAAAAACATTTTATCTCACCTTGAAACTTGTATTCCTTCCTTGGTACTTGTGCTCAGATATGACCATTCAATCTGCACTGTAGATCTAACTCTTGTATTTTCATTATCGTAGATCCTCAAAAAACTTCTTGCACGACATACCAATCATCTATAAATCTCCAGCTCATTGGCATCCTTCATTTAATAATGTATTTGTTCATCCAATGCATTCTGTTACTACTCGGTTAATACTCGGTTAATACTGAACTTTACTCGGTAGACATTCTGCCTTCTTTAACTGATATCGATAACCTTGGTGTTTACTGATTAGCTTCTTGCTCGGTAACATAGAACAGTATCAAACCTTCACTCATTCAATTGCTTGAAATCTTTTCTCCTTCATATTCAGTCTTCGAATACTCATATATTGGATATCGCAACAATCAAAATATCATAATCTCATCACTTTCTAACTCAATAATAGTTGCCCATTGAATAACTTATTACTCCCCTTCATTTTCACATTCTTTCTGTGTCACTTACCGACATCTTTATACTCATCAAAACATACTCTTTAAGATATGGCAACATCATACTAAATTAGAAAATCAATTGCTCGACATCAATGACAAAATAATATTATCAAGACAGTAATCATCCTTTATCAATTATATCAACAATCTCCAACAACCTTCTGAATATCCTCATACCAACAGACTTATTGAAATGCCAACAATCTCCCCCTTTGGCATTGATGGCAATACCAACTTGATTGATTCCAATTGATCCGATCTGTTGTTATACTTGAGCTGTAAACTTCTCCCCCTGTCATTAGTCTTCTCCTCCTTTGACAACAATGCTAAAAGTAAAACTAATGCATTATTACTTCCCCTCTGAAGTAATTTCCTTGATGTTAAAACATATACAAATGTATCATCTTAGTCTCAGTTAGAGCATCTTGTCTTCATTCACTATTACCTACCCAACTTTAGACAACATCCTAAAGTGTGTAAATCAGCATCAACTCACAAATAGTATTTTGTAGAGTCATAGAATTGATGCTTGCACCGAACTCTATCAGTGAGTACTAGATAGGGGTAGGACCCCTAACTTACTTCTGAGATACTCAAAAGTGTCCCTTGGCAGTGGCTTTGTGAAGATGTCTGCTAGTTGTTCCTTTGTGCTAACATATTCTAGCACAACTTTCTTTTCTTGAACTTCTTCTCTAAGATAATGATACTTTATAGAGATATGCTTTGTCTTAGAGTGCATTACTAGATTCTTTGAAATGTTAATAGCACTTGTATTATCACAAAATATAGTTACTGGCTTGGTAACTATCTCATTCATACCTTACAACAGTTGTTTGATCCATGCTATATTGGTACAATTCAATGCTGCAGCGACATATTCATCTTCAGTTGTTGACTGTGAAATGCATCCTTGTTTCTTGCTAAGCCAACTCACTAGTATTTCTCCCAAAAAGAAAGCTCCACTGCTTATGCTTTTCCTATCATCAATGTTTCCTTCCCAATCAACATCAATATAGACTTTTAAGTCAAAATCATTCCTCTTTTTATATAGTGAACCATAATCTTCAGTGCCTCTTAAGTATCTGAAAATTCTCTTGATTGCTGTCATATGGGTTTCTTTGGGATATGCAGAAAATCTTGCTATTATGCCTACTGCATGTGCTATATCAGGCCTGCTATGAACTACACATTGCAACTTTCCAATCATAGATCAGTAAAGTGTCTCATCAATAGATGCAGATTCATCATTCTTTGATAGTTTATAATTAGTAGTCATAGGAGTACTTACAGGTTTCGAATCCTCCATTCCAAATTTCTTCAAGATTTCCTTTATATACTTGGATTGAGTAATGAAAATCCCATTTTTCATTTGCAGTATCTGTAAACCTATAAAATACTTTATTTCACCAATTAATGACATCTCAAATTCTTTGCACATTTCATTTCCAAAGTTCTTACATAAAGAGTCATTTCCACAAAAATTAATATCATCAACAAATATGGCTGAAATCAGTATTCCATTATCCTCATCATTCTTCATATACATTTTGTTGTTTTCACTTGTTCTCATAAATCCAATCTTGATTAAGTAGGAGTGCAACCTTTCATACCATTCTCTAGGTGCTTTCTTAAGGCCATATAATATTTTGTTCAACTTACGTACCTGATCTTTATTCTTCTCTTCAATAAATCCTTTAGGTTGTTAAATATAAACTTCTTCTTCTAGTATAACATTAAAAAATGTAGATTTAACATCCATTTGATATACCTTAAAATTTTTGAAAGCAGCATATGCCAACAATGTTCTCACTCCCTCAAGTCTTGCCACAGGTGCAAAAGTCTCACCATAGTCTATTCCTTCTTCTTGAGCATAACCTTTGCAAATTAGCCTTTCTTTATTCTGAATGACCTCACCTTTTTCATTTAGCTTGTTTCTGAAAATCCACTTTGTACCGATTACATTTTTCTCTTTTGGTCTTAGGACCAGTGTCCATGTTTCATTTTTCTTGATTTGTTCAATCTCTTTTGTCATAGCATTCACCCAATCATCATTGCTTAGTGCTTCTTTTACTATCCTTGGTTCAATCTCGGATTTTAGACATGTGTTCTGTCTCAGTTTGTTCCTTGTCATCACTGGATCATCCTTATCTCCTATAATCTGACTTGATGCATGATTTCTTCTGACATATTTAGCTAATATAGGCTCAGTAGGCTCTTTATGATCTTCTTGATCACTTGGTAACTGAGTATTTTCTTCATCGGCTTTCTCGATAAGACTTGTCGGTTGTACATATACAAACTCTTCATAATCTTCTGGATCTTTGGAGTTTCTTTCATCATTCTTTTCTGCAAATTCATCAATTTTAACATTTGTACTTTCCATTATTTTGTTAGATGATTTTATCAGACATTTAAATGCTTTTCTCCTAGAGGAATAACCAAGAAATGTTCCTTCCTCACTTTTCTGATCAAATTTTTCATTTCTGTCATCTTTGTGAACATAGCATCTACTTCCAAATTTTTAAAATAACTTACATTTGGTTTCTTGTCATACCAGATTTCATATGGTGTCTTCATAGTTCCTTTCTTCAGTTGTTCTTGGTTCAGGGTGTAAACTGCAGTGCTTATTGCTTCTCTCCAAAATATTTGAGGTACTCTCTTTTCTATCATCAAAGTTCTGGCACAATCTACAATTGATCTATTTCTTCTTTCAGCTATCCCATTTTGCTATGGTGTTCTCGGTACAGACACTTGTCTCTTTATACCATGATCATTGCAAAATAAGTTAAATTCATCTAAAGTGAATTCTCTTCCTCTATCAGGTCTTAGACATTTCAACTGTCTTCCTGTTTCTTTTTCAACTCTAGCCTTATACCATTTGAACATTTGAAAGGCTTCTGATTTCTCTTTTAAAAACATAACTAACATCATCCTTGAGTAATCATCTACAAAATAATATGAAGTATTTATCACCATAATAACTTTGAACTTTCATAGGACCACAAAGATCAGTGTGCACAAGATCTAAAATTCCTTTAGAAGTGTAAGAATTACTTGTAAAGCTTGATTTTGTCATCTTACCCATCTAGCATCCTCAGCATATTGCATGCCAGGTTTTTCCAAGCTTGGTAGACCTCTTACTCAGTGCTTCTTACTTATTCTGATCAAGTTATCAAAATTTACATGACAAAACCTTTTATGCCATAACCAGGTATCTTCTATTTTTGCATACAGACAATTGTTCTGAGTTGAGTCAAGATGAAATATATTACTTCTTGTTTGAGTCTTGGTAACAGCCAACTTTCCATGTTTGTCATGAACTTTGACAATTCCTTTCTGAAATTCTATTCAGTATCCCATATTGTTTAGTTGTGCTACACTCAACAAATTGTATTTCAAACCTTCAACCCAATATACATCATCACATTTAGCATTGTCAAGAAGTGTGATAGATCCTTTACCTTTCACAGGACATAGTGCATCATTACCAAATCTTACATAACCTCCATCATAATCTTCTAAATTAACAAACTTGTGTTTATCACCTGTCATGTGATGCGAGCATCCACTATCTATGATCCAAGAATCATTATTATTTATGTGTGATATTAAGGCTTTTTCTTCATACCTTTCTTCATCTGATCCATCTTTGATAGCCACATATACAACTTCCTCTATCTTAGTCCCATCAAATTTATCATCATTGGATTCCTCATCAGCTACTAGGCATGTCTTTCTATCTCTCCTTCTAAAGTCTCAATGCCCTTTGTATTGGTTGTCTTTCTATCTGTTATCTTGGTATTGTCTCTTTTCACTAGATTCTTTGTCAGGATAGTTAGAAGCCATATGTCCAATTTTATCACAGTTAAAATGTTTCAAAGGTAACTTCCCTTTATACTTACCTTTACCTCTCGGTAACCTTCTGGCTAATAATACAAACTCTTCTTGCTTTCTGATTTCCTCATATAGTTTGTGTATTTCTTCCATGTTTTTATGAAATCTCTCACTTGCTCCACTATGATTTCCTTTAGCATACTTATACATTCTATCATTGTAATCATCAGATTCACCAAGATGAAAAGAACTGAATGCAGATTCAACTTTATTTACCGAAGACCTACTATTATCAAAATTACTTAACTCAAAAGCATGTAGCTTACCGATAGTAGCATCCAAAGAGATTGGCATGTTTGGTATAGACCTTAATTCATTAATTGCAAAGACTCAAATGGCATAAGAAGGTAGAAGTGTTCTAAGGAACTTACTTGTTACATCCTTTTCTTCAATAGTTCCTCCTCCTCCTTTGATTTGATTGACAGTTTCCTTTAAGCTTGTACTGTATTGGATTATGTTCTCACCTTCATTTATTCTCATGGATTCAAGTTGTCCTCTTAGACTGTCTACTTTTTCTCTTTGAACATGTTCATCACCATCATACACAGATATAACTTATTCCACATATCTTAAGCATCATTACAACCTTCTAGATCATTAAAATCCAAGTCAGTCAATGCTGATGTTATGTCAATCATTGCTTGAATATGTTCTTGCTTTGCCTTTATCTCTTCCATTGTCATCGAGTAGGTGCTAGGTGCAGTGTAATCATTCTCCAAATAATATGTTGCATATTCTCCAATTCCTGATAAGTGCAGCTTCATCCTTTTCTACCATGTGAAGAAACTTGACTTGTTCAACTTTGGTGCATCCCTTTTATACATCTTCGGATCTTGCCTCAAGTTCCTTTAAAATTTTCTTTCAGAGTCCAAAGCTCTGATACCAATTATTAGTCAGATGAGAGTGGGGGGGGGGGGGGGCGGTGAATCAGATAAACTCACAATACAACATACTCATCAGATTCAACCTCGGTAGAACTTACTTGATATGCAACTACGAATGTAAGTCATTCAAACTCATAAACAGATAAACTTAAAACATCATAACACATTTAACACCAGATTTAATGTGGAAACCCAAATAGGGAAAAACCACTATGGGATTTCAAACCCACAAAGAAAATATACTCTTCTAGAGTATGCTCGGTTAAAAGCCAGTCCTGTTAAAGATTACATAAACACAATGCTAGATGTGACCCAGTCAAGGGATTTCCCTCAAATTTATCAGAATCTTGTACTTTGTTAGAAGTGACCTTATCAACAGATTTCAAACACTCATTCAGAATGTTACCTTGCTAAAGGATTTACAAATAAGACTGTTAGGTCCACTCGGTAAAGAGATTTCTTGTCACTTACAAAAATAAATAATAGTAATAAAATATATTTGCAACTTCACATCTAAAATGTTAAAGCAAACTCGATGTGCTCAAAATAATCTTATCATAAGACTTATCTGTATCCTTGCTGGGCTTCTCAATCTGTTCTTTGATCAGATCTTCAATCTTCTGTACTCGGTAATCACCTCTACAGTATCACTGCTCTTCTATTTGCCTGCATACTTTGTTCATCAACTTTTCCTTACTTATAAACAATTCCTAACTACTTAATCTCCTTAATCACATTTCCCATGATTAATCTTAGCCATCAGATCATCAAACTTGACTAGGTTCATTGACTCTTTCGATCTAAAAAACATTTTATCTTGCCTTGAAACTTGTATTCCTTCCTTGGTACTTGTGCTCAGATATGACCATTCAATCTGCACTATAGATCTAACTCTTGTATTTTCATTATCGTAGATCCTCAAAAAACTTCTTGCATGACATACCAATCATCTATAAATCTCCAGCTCATTGGCATCCTTCATTTAATAATGTATTTGTTCATCCAATGCATCCTGTTACAGCTCGATTAATACTCGGTTAATACTGAACTTTACTCGGTAGATATTCTGCCTTCTTTAACTGATATCGATAACCTTGGTGTTTACCAATTAGCTCCTTGCTCGGTAACATAGAACAGTATCAAACCTTCACTCATTCAATTGCTTGAAATCTTTTCTCCTTCATATTTAGTCTTCGAATACTCATATATTGGATATCGCAACAATCAAAATATCATAATCTCATCACTGTCTAACTCAATAATAGTTGCCCATTGAATAACTTATTACTCCCCTTCATTTTCACATTCTTTCTGTGGCACTTACCGACATCTTTATACTCATCAAAACATACTCTTTAAGATATGGCAACATCATACTAAATTAGAAAATCAATTGCTCGACATCAATGACAAAATAATATTATTAAGACAGTAATCATCCTTTATCAATTATATCAACAATCTCCAACAACCTTCTCAATATCCTCATACCAACAGACTTATTGAGATGCCAACACCTTTAGCCTAAGTGTGCCCTTTTTCATCTTATTCCTCCAATGAATGATTTAATCATAAACCCTCATTATGTCTTATTTTGACCATTTAGGCCCGATTTCACATATCAAAGCATCTCAAAATCAGATGTAACTTTTGGATGCACTCTAATATCATCATATCTAACAACCCTAAAATTTTGGTGAAAAGTTGGTTAGACCATGGCGGGAATGCACATGGTCCATGACTTTTTTCCCAAAATTTTGGGAGCACAATTATATGATATAATAATTCTTAACTCCAAAATATCAGTAGAAAATTCAAATCCTAGGTCATCCTAAACATGAAATTAAGATCTAGGGTTTCATACTTAAGAGCTCTCTTTCTTCATTTGAAGGGGTCCTTCTTCTAAGAATCTAAGAATAGGTTTTTGGATTATTAGAGCCTTCTTTATAGTGAAAGAGTAGATCTTTGAAGTCTTCAACGACATTCAACATTCATCCATAAAACATTCATCAAGCACAATTTTATCAATTGGGAGCTTTTGAAGATGTAGAAGAACAATAGGAGATCACTGACTGATGATTGGCTTGCACCTCTCCCTTGGGGTTGGGTATGGTTTAATGTTGTTTTCATGTCTTTTCATAATATCTTTATTTTGATTCACATTCATGCTTTAGATCACTTTGGATTATGGATTTAGAGAATTTACTTTGTCAGTTATAAGCAATTAGGGTTTACTCTTTAGGGTTGCTCTAGGTTGTTTACTTTCATTCTTAGGAGCTTTCATATACACAAGGTTTTTACACACACATTTTTAGTGCATTATCAGCTATTCATGGAGGTTGAAATCACCAACATGGGGGTTTGACTAAGGCAAAACCCTATATAGCCACCCCAAACCTTCCCTTTTCAGTTGCAGGTGCAGAAACAGGAATCTGCAGGCTGTTTGAGATTTGGAAAAGGCATCAACACCACCCAGAAGTCTCAAAAGTGCAAAAATCTATTAAAGATAGGGCGTGGTGCCCTGGTCCTCCCTAGGAAATTGGCGTGGTACCATGGTCCTTCCCTCTGTCAGAAGAACTTGATAGAATAGTACTTTGCAGATCTCAGAATCCCTCCTAATAGTTGTAGCTCTAGAATTGCAGAATTAGGATAGTGGCATGGCACCTTGGTCTTAGACATTTCTGCTTAGATTTTAGACATAGGTGCACCTTTTATTTTTCCTTCTGATATATACTTTTTAGCTGTGTATCAGTTGTTCTTTGATCTGCATTCTCAGATTAGGGTTTGCTTGCTTATTTGCTCTCTAGGTTATATTGCATTTCACATCATTCCTTTCTCTCATTTACAACAAAGGAATAGAAAAAATAAGAGGTAGTCCACAACTCTCTCTTTCTCATAAGAAGTAGCCGACGTGCGTTACCTCCCTAGGCTCTTTCATATTCAATGAGTGAGTATGAGAGTGGGATTAAAGTTTCCATACTTAGTCTCACTTTTTCCCCTACACAACAACAAACCATACATCGGTCTCAATATCATACATTGCATATTATTTATCCTTATCTATCAACTTTAAGATTTATCAAATCTCCATTTTGGATGCCCTCACAACTCTTTAATGGCAATGTATTTATTTTTTATCAAGGCGCATAAAAAATCAAAAAGCTAATGAAAGGAGATTACTCACCCAAATGCATAAATCTTCCACTTATCGCAACTTTCCGTACATCCAAAAACAAGTGCTCACTACTCTATCTATTGCAAGTGATGGGGATTCAATGAAAATAAATTCAAATCTTTGTACAATATACTCATCCTTCCATGCTTCATCCACACATGGAAAACTACTAAATTTCAAAATCCCATCATTCTAAATGCTAGGCTCAGATAGTCATTACTTTGATACCAAATGAGAGTGCAAAAAGGAAAAATTAAGAAAAATTTTAATATTGAAATTGATATTTAGTTGATTCAATTGGATGATCTTACATTACTACATAATAGGTTGTTTATAGCCTCACATTTCACATATAAAACTTTGAAAACTTACCTATGGAAATAACTCCCACTAACTAACAATAAAATTAGTAACTTTATTTTATTTAACTATTAACCTAGAACCACACTAATTAATGTTTCTCCAACAATCTCCTTTCCATGATTGTCATTGCCTTGCTTGATAGGGATTTCTCACTGATAAAATATTTTGTTCATAATTTACCACTACCTCCATCTCTTCAGGTTTCCAAACCCTTATTAATCTCAAACCTATAGTTTAGGTTTATGTCTTCTAATTAAAAAAAGAAAGAATATGTAATAAAAATCAAGTGAAAAGGCTAATATGCTAGTGAATATGAAACCACAAGGGTCTAACATAACTAGGATTAGTAATGATGTGGCAAAATCATAATCAATATATACATTTATAAATAATTTGAAATATAAATCAAATTAAAAGAATAATTATACCATTCTAATGTACTATTGTAAATTCTTACAATCAAATTGATATTGATATCCTTCATCAACCAACTAACTATATTGAACCAAACATGACACCTAATGAATGACTATATACACTTAACATACACATAATCTGTGATATATGCAATAGTGTGTGTATTCTCAGAATGACATTACTTAGGCTTCCTATCCTCGATCTATTATTCTCTCTTGGATAATATCCTTGTAGGCACCTCATGGATGCAAGGCATTATCTAGTCCATATATTGTTTTGAATTCATAAATAAGACTAGAAAACATACATACATCATGTATTTAACATAAAAATCAATGTATCATATCATCCAAATGGTAGGTCAACACTAGGGTAATGAATAAACTAATTTCAAATTGGTCTAAATTTTAATCTGGGAATCGTAAACTTGTGAAAGGTGTCAAGGCTATATGAAACAAAGGGGTGAAAGTCATGAGATGAGTGGTTATAAATGCGACTACGAAAATAAACCTATTACAAATTGAAATAAAAATGGCAACAAGAACTACCACTTCTTGATGAGAGAAACTATACACACATCAAATTCTTAAACAAATAATTTATTAACAATTGACAAACCTTCTCATCAAATAAATAATATTGAAATAAAAATTTAATGAACCAAACTCAAATCACAAAATATTTTATCAAACTAAACTTTAATGAAAATATTAAAATTTAAATCACACGACTATTAAAGTTTAAAAACTGAAAAAGAAATACCACACAAAAAATAAAATGTCATTGAGCTTCCCCAAGGAGTGGACCCTTGCTCTTGGTTCACATGATGGATAAAATAGAAGCTTTCTTATGCTAGTATTATCAGAAGAAATGTTTCTTTATTTACCAGAGAAAAATGATACAAAGTCTTCTCTCCACCCCCAATCTCCTTTATGATATTGCCTTTATATAATGAAAGGCATATAACAAATTCTAAGCTACATTCTATTTAAGTTGCATTAAATAAATTATTTGTCGTTATAGCAAAATTGCATATTTAGCACAACAAATTTAAATACATAAAAAATAGATAAATGACTAAAACTATTTATTGTCAAGTGCAAACACATGCCATAAGAAATTTGTTCTTCCTCCTCCAATAGCGTGTTGCAAATTATTTTCCAAAGGTAAAATGGTAATGCTTTTTAGTAAATAGAATCTAATATTTATTATTCAAATATTCTATCTAAAAACTAAATTAAATATTACTTATATATATTAAATCATATGAAACATAGAATGGGAAAATGGTTTGAAATGGAATATGAAAATGAATATGAAGGCACATATGTAAGGGCTAATATATGGCATAAAATAAAACATAAACTTCTCTCATCACCAAGATCATTTAATTGATCTCTAGGATCCAAAATATATATTCAATATGATATAATTTATTTTTTCAAGTACAATAAACACATAATTAGGAACAGATTCATTGAGTTATCATTGATTATTCCTACAACAAAGAAAATATATCTTTCTATGCATCTTATTAGTTGATTAATTAGTCAAAAAAATTCATCTAATCTATGTAGGAAAAATGATCTATGATGATTAAAAACAAAATAAGGTTAAGAAAGAATTTGATGATGAACCAAATTTAAAAACAATTAATTAATAATCTAGATATGTGTTCATAGCATCTTCAAGTATGTTTGTGTGTGATGCACCATGAGCGGTTAATTGTGATGTTTCATCCAATATGACACCACATAGAAAGTATTTTTTAACATATGAGATATATAATAAAGAAAAATATCGTGTAAAAAATACATATCAAAATATCATTAGTTATAGAAAGGTAAAGATTGCATTGAAAGATGAGAGAGTGAAATCTCTCTAATGTTGTAAGCATATTACTAGTTTAACAACAAATTTGATTTCTATATGTAAAGTGAATGACATAAGTGTGTAGGATATTTATAACAAATATAAATACAAAATGGTTAGAGGTAAAAGGGAGTTAAGGTAGTAAAACAACTTCCTATACTAATCAAGTGAGAGGAGGGTAATGCAAAACTTTTCAAATCTTTAATATAGTTATAGAAATTTAACAAAAATAAACATAAATAACATGCACACCACAACACATTGATTTATGCGGGGAAAACTTATTCAAGAGGAAAACCCATTCTTGGTTCCCAAATCAACTGATGCTAGATCCTAGAGAAATATACATTGACTCATAGACAGACTTCGGATTGGTTTTGGCCAACGAACAAGATTCAATACAAAGGCTGCAATCTTCTATTCTTTAGGCTCTGCAGGACCTAGGTGGGTACCCCTATTGCAATGTTTCACAACATTTCAACTTTACATGGACATACATTGCAGTGTATATTAGAAGCTTTCAATGAAAATATACCAAGAAAAATTATGATATACTATGAATTCAAGCTCGAACCTTAGTTTGTACTACTTTTCTTGCATTGAAAACTGGTTCTAATCTAATGTACTCCTAATGTAGAAAAAACTAGAAAATGAAATATAAAAGGTGAAATAAGAATGTTGAAATGATCCTAAGACCCAGAAAAGTATGATCAGTGCCTATTCAAGGGAGATACAGGGTCAAATAGGAGGTTTAAAAACAAAAAATATCACATTATCATAATTAAAGTTCAATACTAAACATTCAAGACTTGCTTAAAGTGCTCAGACTGAGAACATATTCAAAACTTCCTCACAAAGCCTCTCACACAAGTATTGTAGTATTCAAGACAAAATTTAATTCATTTACTTGAAATGAAACCTATCAAGATATACACATTCTCCATTAGAGAAGACAAATTGAACATGAAATTAACATAACAACTCATACAACACCATACAAAAGATATGAGCAAGAAAAAATGAATGTCCTATATATTGATTTTCAGAATAAAAAAGATACATTCATGATAAATTGTTGTGCTCAATAAATCTATTAAAGACTATCTATCATAGTATTGCTTCATAGCTATCCTAGTACATACTAAGAAAAATTTAAGAATCAATCTTCTTGGCCCTGAATTCCCTTTTATAACACAAGGGAGAAAAACAAGCATCAGGCCAAGAAGACACATGTCAAAAGTACAAGATATTACAATTCGCCCTAAGGCCTCACTATCCTTTCTAACACGTGTGCACATTTATTTGCTGAAATAAATGCAGGTGGGTGCTGAGAGGGTGTCATTCTGGAAACTTTGGGCTGCAGGTATGGAAAATTTCCCCTTCATTAGTACCTTGACACATGCCTCTGCCAGGATCTAAAGTACACCTTGGTGCCTAACGGTAGGTAACCTAGAGAATGATCCTTGATGATTGAATGCTTTTGTTAGTCCTCCTCAAAATTAGGAACCTGCACAAACAATCAAAGTAACAAAATAGGAGAAACAAAGTAGTCTTCTCTCTTAGGTTGATCTTCCTCCAAGGAGAAGTACTTTTTATGCAGGGCTTCAATATTGCACAATGGCCAAGTAAAATTACTCAAAATCTACAACTTATTTATTGCCTCCTTTGTTTTATGGGTTGGTAGAGTTATGGCCTCCAAAGTAAATTTATGGTACATGAAATCTACCTCCATGATCTTATCAATGGTATTGAAATATGAGTCACTTTGGGCCGAATCAGTAGCTAAGGAAGTCAAAACTACATTTTTGGAATCTTGGAAGCCTTGCTTCCACTCCTTTAAGCTCTTGATTTGTACTTCACCTCTCAAAATTGTAGGGATATCCCACTTCTTCAAACCTTGGAAATAATATATCATTTTAATCAATGTCCTTTTCTTATCTTCAATGTTAGGTAGTTCTTTGATTAATAGATTAAATCTTTTCCAAGTTACCCCTACAATTTGAGGTGGAGAGTCCATGTTCTTGATTGCTAGCATGACTTCTTTTAAGTCTTGACCTTTTGGTATCTAGGTAGCCTTAACTGGCTGAAAGAATGAAAGAATTTCCTATAGATAGAAGAGGAGTCGTGAAGTCAAAGAATATGAGGTGTTCACCTCATTTAATTTCTGAATAAATTTATTTTCCACCTTCAAAATTGAAGCCTTTTTTATTTCAAAATAACTGTTCTCAGTTTCATGCTTCACTCCCTATAATTCTTTATTCATTTTTTCCAATTCTTCAGGCCTTATTCCTCCTAAAGAATCAATTGTTACTTTCATTATTTGCTCCTTCAATGCACAATTGTCAATGAACAATTTGTTGTAATTTACATTTAGAGATACACGCATATCCTTTAATCTCAAATGATTTCGTTCAAGATCATGCACTGCTAATTGAGAGAACTCGGCCGCATGTGAAGTGATTTTTTACGGCCTTTGATGCAGTGGTGTCTTCCAGGGTCCTAATTATTGCATCACCTGTCTTTTACTATCCACCTTGCAGAACCATAGGACTCTGGACATTTGGAGCCTTTGACCATAGAACAAAATCCTTTAGGCCTATACTCACCCTAGACCCATGATCTTTGAACTCTTTTGCAAAATTGGGTCCTTCTGCCACATAATCTGATCTAACAAAAAGATTTTCTCAAAATGCCAGCTGGTGATGAGAAGTATGCCACTATTTCTAATCATCTTCATGCCTTCCTCAAGGGTGCATCTGAAGCTATTTCTATCAAAATTTATGATTTCCTCATCAGATAAATCCTTTAACTTTTCCCTAAGCCAAAAATATTTGAACTCGAGAGAGTTCACAAAACTGTCATATGCTATAAAGTTTTTTGAGGCAATTATCCTTTCATCATATGCCTCCTCAATAGGGATTGTACTCGGGATAATGGCTCTATTTGAGTCATTTAGGATCTCAGTAGCCTCATCTTCAAGGAATATTTCTCAAGGGGGAGAAGAGGGTGGCAAATTTGTATCAAAATACACCTAGACATCTACAAAATCGATCATTTTCCCCTTTTCCTTTTTAACCCTCCTGACATGTTCAATTTCCTACCCAAAGGTGCCAAGAGATGTCTTTACAATTTTTACTGTATGCCCCTTCACCTTGTATACTATAGGGGCAGGGTCAATAGGCCTTTTTTCAAATTTAACACCTTTATCCCTAACATCCCTTCTCTCCATTTCCATTTTTATTATATCATCTGCCTTTTTAATCATAAAAGACATCTAGGAAAAGTTATTTTTGAATTCCTTGTAAAATCCTTCAAAATTGGGATCCTCTTTGTTCCTTTCCCGCTCAAGCTTCTTCATGAGCTCCAATTTCTTCATGTGTTGTTCTTCTTCAATAGAGTGAACATTTCTTATTAAATCCTCTCGCTCATCAAATGAATGAAAATAGCCCTTCTCCTTTATCTTGTACACTTTGAGGTCATTTACACATCCCTCAAAGTCAAAATATCGAGCTTGGGCAACCTTCAACCTGTAATTTTTTACTAAGAAATCCTACACCTTTTCCAGGGTATCACATCCTATAGTTAATTCTTCAAAATTGAGTCTCTCTTTCTTATCCATTTTAATCTGTTCCTTCTCCATCCACATTGATTTCCAAATTAATTCAATGAATGCTAGCCTAGGAGATACAAGAAGCAGCCAAACATGTGTTGCTTGCTCACACCCGTATACTCTGATGATAGTGCAATTGCCATATAAAAATTTTCCCCAAAATTATCGACCAAAGCTCCCTCTGGATATACCATTCCTTCACCCCTACAACTCCTTATCCTCAAAATTTTAATAATATTCTTTGGCAGCCTGGGCAACTTGACTCCAAGCATTATCAAAACTTTCATGAAAAAATGATCAAAGAAAATAGAATAACTGCCAAACCTGGATCCCTTTTCCCACACTTGGGTCCAACTTTGTACTGACCATAGAAGACCCGTGTGTGGATCGTTTATCCTTATTGTCAATTTTGGGCCCTAATAAGCCCTATTCTGATAAAGAATCATATGACACAATAAAGAATAGTGCCTAAATTCTAGTTTCTCTTTTTATTTCTTGCTCCCATTAACCCTTCATGAAGCTCATCATGAATAATAGTTGCAAAATCATACAACTCATTTATTGAGGGGTGTTGGATATTGATGACAATCATCATGAAATCTATTGGTATTTTAGTAAGTCCTCAATCTACCCCAAGAACATGCCCTAATGCATAGTACGTCTTAACAAAATAGGGCTCACAACACTTTAATCTGAAAGGCTCCCTCTCAGATGGCAAGACATAATTTTGTGAATTTTTGAAAAGTTTCTTCATAAAATGAGGGACAAATTCCTTTCTATACCTATCCTTTTTGTACTATTAATTTCTTTCTAGATTATTTCTGTTGATTTCTTTGAGGGTAGAATTGTCCAAACCAAAACATTCTACAATCTCCCTATTTGAAATATCCAATAGGACATAGCCATCTTCAGATCTTATAGTTCTGCTTGGGGGTCATAGGCAACAACTACCTCTCTTATTAACATTAGTTCTACAAAAAAATTTGGCACTACTAGCTTCCCCAAATTCAGTGTCCAAGGATCCGACACTAGGACAGGTTTGTCCCTATTGCCATATAAGGAATAAAATACATCCCACCCTCTTTCCTTTGTAAGTGCATGCCTGCATCCTGCCTCTTTGTCATTGAAGGCAATTTTGATGTTTTCATTCATAGGGGACCCCTCAAACAATTCTAACAAGTCCTGATGGATGATTCTTGTTTGTCTAGTCGACCTTTTTGTAGCCTCCTCTAAGCTCTATTCAATTTCATTTTGCAATTCATCTGTAGTTTTTGCAAGAGCAAGAGGGGTAGTTGGCACTGTTTTTGGTTGCTCTACCTAAGCTGTTGACTCTCCTTTAGATGATTTTTTTGGTTTCTTGGGAGCATTGGGATCGGGCCCATTTGCAAGAGCAGTTTCCCTCACTTGTTCAGCAAGGATGTCCTTATGCAGACTTTTCTCCTAAGGAATTAGGGTTTCCTCTGTGGATTGGTTTTCAGTAGCACAAGAACTTTCTACAGCAGGATGGGCTTTAGTGGTACGTGTTTCAATGGAATCCTTTTGGGAAACCCTTCTCCTATTTTGAATTGGTTTCCTAGCTTTAGGAGAAGGGGTAGGATCATCCAAAGACTCATTGTTAGAAACAATAGTGACAATCTTGCAAACTATCTTTTTCTTTCTCTTCACAATCTTTTACTTAGGAGGGGAGATTGCTTCGACCTCCTCAAAAAATTACAAGGTAGATTGAGGACTTGGCTTAGTAGCAGGAGTATTTGCAGTTGTTGGCACAAGAAAAATTACATCAAGGGGAACTACATGGGTAATTTATGGCATCACAGAGCTAGTGCCAGCTTCAAGGATATTCTCAGTAGTGGGAGTAGTAGAGTCCTTGACTAGGGAGGGCATTTTAATTTTAAAAATGAAGGAGATCCTGGGAAATTATACATAAATGCAAACCCTACAAACTCTAGGGAACACACAAAATCTCTACGTATCACAACTACAATAGCCTAGCAAGTGCACAAGGATGGTGGAATAATTAACTTACTAGTCTTCCTTGCTGGGTTGAATTTTCTGGAGGGCGTGTTGATTTGCTAAAATTCGCTCTTCTTCTTGCTTAGGGATGCTTTGAATTCTTCTTTGGATGCAAGGTATGGGAGAAAATTGAAGAATTTCTCTTTTATAGCGATGCCATTAATTCATCCATGTCAGACAGAGCCAGTCATTTGCGCCAAATTTGAATTTCATCCATTGATCAGGAAGTGAATGGTTGAGATTGCCTTTGACAACCTTCAAATAATGACATGACATTTATTAGACTATCTTGTCCAACTCAAACTTTTCAAAATTTATTTTGTTTGAGCTTTCTTTTATGATTTTATGCCCTTGACCATCTCTGCAGGATAAGCCTTCCTTAGATTTCTCTTTATTTCCTTATCCTGTACTAGCTTTTTCTATCTTGACAATCCTCACGGGATAAGGTTACCATGTATTTACCTTTCCCTTTTATCCCGCAACACCCAGAAGCATTCCTATTATCTTTGTGGGATAAGGCCATGCCACCTTTTTTTTATTGGCACCCTTTTATCCATATCCCACAACACATTTGTCAACTTTGTCTCCTCTCGCGGATAAGGCCTTTTTATGTCCTCTGAGCATCCTCTTATCCCATGTTTCTCATAACTCCCTATTTTCTTCCACTTGAAGGCACCTTTCCTTGATAATTTTCCTTCATGTGGGATAAGCCTTATGAGATTTCCTTATCTTATCATGCAATCCATCTCTTATCCCCATGAGAATGCACGAGATAAGAGATCCTATCGATCTCTCCTTGTAATCTTTATCTCGTGACCATCACTGAGTAGAAGAAAACCCTTGTTGGATAAGGTTCTTTGTAATACCTCATTACCTCTTATTTCATGTCATCATTGTGTCGACCTATAAACATTATGGGATAAGTTTACCTTATAACTTTGAGTTGTTTCCTATCCCATGGGCCCATCAAGGTGTCTTAAAACCATCACAAGATACAACTTTCCTCTCTGATTCTTATCTTGTCTTATCCCACAATGTCACACTACATAGTGAAAACTACTACCACACCTACAGATATTCCTTATCCCGCATGATCCTTTGTCTATTATAAAATGATTGCAGGATAAGGATCCCTTTGTTGTCCATGTCTCCTTCTTAACTTGTGGGGCTTAATCATGGTTCAAAGGTGTCGTGAGATATGTCTTGTTCTTTAATCTTTGTAAATTCCTTATCCTGCATAGTTGAGACCTCTCACTGAAAAGATTGCCAGATAATATTTCTCTGTATTTCCTTTGGTATGCTTATCTTGCACAACTATGAGACTAAAGTAGGCACTTAGATGGATCATTTTAGCACATTGAGACTAGTCGAGGGTAAAGTGATTGTGTGTGGGGGCCTTCCTAGGGAATTTTAAAAGGAAAAACCATAGGGACACTTAATACTTAGGCATATAATAACAACTAAAGTGACAACCTCAACCGGTGACTCCTAGTGTGTGGGGTCGGTGAATGAATGACAAAGGACCCTTTTGATGATGACTTAAAACTAGGCCACTGGTGATCACAAGTCAACTGCATAACATAACATTGCCCGAGGGAATAAACGAAAACCTTAACAACTCTAAAACCCTTTTCAAAAATATGAAACCCTAAGTTCCAACACATTGTTAGACAGTTTAAATAATCGGAAGACAACTGAGAGGGGGGGTGAATCAGTTATCATAGATTATAAGAACTATTAGCAATTTAAACTTTAACACTAGAACCCAAAACATTAATACTAGAATAGCATTTAAACCAATTAAGAATAAAAAATAATCACAAAATAAATACCATCCACATGACACCAAGATTTGTACATGGAAGACTTGGTAAAGGGAAAAACCATGGTAAGAAGCCTACCCATAGTTAGATAATACTTCTGCAGTAAGTGTGTGAATTACAATTGAGGGACCTGCACTTGTAGGAAGGCCAACAACCTAGAGTTCACTTCTCATCACAAAATAAGCCTCACTAACTACATAGAGATCCAAACTACAATCTAGAGAAGTGATGAACCACAAAAGATAGCATCTCCTATGCCTGAGTACAGTTCTGATTAAGCTCAATACTAAAGGATTAAATCCTCTTACATATACCCAATTCGATCTCCAATGATCGACCGACTCCTCTACTAGAATGATATTAAATTATTCACACATTACATTCTTTGACCATGACCTCTAACCATAACCATGGTGATTTACAATGAGATCTTACATCTATATATATATAAAAACCCTCAACCATAAACTATTAGGTTGGCCACTGGATCATAAACCAATTACATAATTACAAACCATGTCGGCATTAGACCAAACAAATAATATCCAACACATAAGACATCCCGGAAATACATCGAGAGGTCAAATCCACGCGTTACATTAAAGCCGGTCCATAACCTAGATCAACCAGGACCCAGTATAGGTCCACATGGTATAGCAATGATCTCCATCTGCCAAGTCTCGAACATGATCACCAACAACATCTTGAAACTCCACCAGAAGTTGTACCAACACTACTTATGCAATTCATCAAAGATCTCCATCAAAAGATTTGTCGGTGAAACCCTCACCATAACTAGAAGCCAAGATTCTAAGCAAGAAAGATGGCATTTGATCACTAGACCAAAACCAACTGACCAAATATGAGCATGAGTATCATAAACAAGTCAATTCCATCACCAAACTATATCGGAGTCTACCAGATCATGCCAGATCCAAATCAACCAGAAACTACTCAACCTATCGGGACCAGAAGGGTTCTAGTAAAGCATCTAATCAACTAGTGTTGGCATCAATGACAAAACATCAATGCAACACATAATCAACTCCTCCAAATGGACAAAAATTTCCTCCTTTGAAATTGATGGCAACACTAGATGTGAAAAACATCTAAGTACCAAGAAATGCCAAACAAGTCTCCCCCAATAGAAGACAACCAACAATCTCCCATACACAACTATGAATGTCAATATCTCTCCCTCTTTGACTTTTTCTTTATATTTCTTTGTCTTTTTTACATCAATATCTCTCCCCCTTTGACATCAATGCCATAAATCTGACAAAAATATCAAAGAAAAAACATAAACCACTGAATCACAAAGCTGACTACTCTCCCTGAGTAGTAGCATCCCACATTAGTGCTGAGATGAATAGTATCTATGATAATGCACATCAGATTGATGCCAAACCGCATCAATCAAGTCTCTACCAGAGGGGCAGAAACTCCCAATCTGTCTCTCAGGTACTCAAATGATTCCTTGGGTGAAGGTTTAGTGAAAATATTTGCAATTTGCTCTTTAGTGTTCACATAAACCAGTCTAACTTCATTTGCTTCCACTTTTTCTTTCAAATAGTTATACTTGATAGATATGTGCTTTGTTTTAGAATGAAATACCGGATTATTTGATATATCAATAGCAACAGAGTTATCACAATGAATAACTACTAGTACATCACAATCCATCTTTATATCCTTCAACATTTTCTTCATCCTTAAAACTTGTGTACAGTTAGTAGTAGCAACAACATACTCAACTTCAATAGTAGATAAAGATGTACATGACAGTTTCTTTCTAATCCACGAAACCAAATTATTTCCAAGACAAAAAGCTCAACCGAAAGTACTTTTTTGGTCATCAACATCTCCAGTCCAATTACCATCTGTATATGCACATAAAGTAAAGTTGTCATCCTTAGGGTATCACAAGCCATATTATGATGTACTTTGCAATTATCTAAAAATTATTTTCATCGCAATCTCATGATTTTCTTTATGATCACTATGAAATCTTGAAACAATACAAACAACATTCATAATGTCAGGTCTAGTCTGAGTCAAATAAAGCAGACCTCTAATCATAGATTTGTATCTTGTAGGATTTATTTGTGCAAAAAAATCTTTTCTTGTTAATTTATCACTTGTAATCATAGGAGTACTTACCGGTTTAGAATCTCCCATACCAAATTTCTTCAA
Source organism: Cryptomeria japonica (assembly GCF_030272615.1). Lineage (NCBI taxonomy): Eukaryota > Viridiplantae > Streptophyta > Pinopsida > Cupressales > Cupressaceae > Cryptomeria > Cryptomeria japonica. The sequence continues at coordinate 300,072,422 of NC_081414.1, forward strand.
CAATTACTTAGCATCTTTAGTTTGATAGATAAAAATACCTTTGTCAGTCTGAGTAATCTGCAAACCTAAGAAAAATTTCATCTCACCAATCATAGACATCTCAAATTCTTTCTCCATATTCTTAGAAAATTCTATGCATAACTTATCTTCACCTCCAAAAATAATATCATCAAAAAATACTTCAATAATAAGTATATCATTATCAACAATCTTATAATATAAATTACAGTCAACACTACCCTTAGTAAAACCAAGCTTCAAGAGATATTTATCCAACCTTGCATACCAAGCTCTAGGTGCTTGTTTCAATCCATATAAAGATTTCCTTAACCTATGAACCATATCTGTATCATATGATAGTTAAAAACTATTAGGTTTCTCAATATAAACTTCCTCATCAAGATCCCCATTAAAATATGCACATTTAACATCTATTTGATAAACCTTGTAGTTTTTATAAGCAACATAGGCAAGAAATAATCTTATAGCTTCAATCCTAGCTACAGGTGCAAAAGTCTCTCCATAATCAATTCCTTCCTTTTGAGAATATACTTTGCAAACCAATCTAGCCTTTTCCTTATAAATTAACCATCCCTATTCAATTTATTCATAAAAGCCCATTTAGTTCCAATAACATTTTTATTTTTAGGCTGGGGAACCAAGGTCTATGTGTTATTTTTCTCAGTCTGATCTAATTCTTCTTCCATAGCTTTCAACCAATATTCATTTTTACATGCCTCAATTACTGATACTGATTCAACTTGTGAAATTAAACATACCTCATTAGTTTCCAGTCTTCTTCTTGTGATCACTCCATTGTTCTTATCCCCAATGATGTGATTTTCTGAATGATTCAATCTCACATACCTAGGAGTCTTCTGACTTTGTGTTTCTCTTCCATGCTCTTTAGTTACTGTAGAATTTCTTGATACTGCCTGAGTAACTAGTTCAATACTCTATTCCAATAAAGGTGCTACTGGTTCAGATATAATCATTTCCACTACCAGTTCCTTCTCATAAACTCTAATTTGACTTTTGTTCAGCTCATCTACTTTGACATTAGCACTCTCCGTAATTCTCTGCAATCTCTTGTTATAACATCTATATGCTTTTCTTTCATTATAATAACAAATAAATATGCCTTCATCACATCTAGGATCAAATTTCCCAATGATATCATCTCTCCTGATATAACATTTACTACCAAAAATTTTGAAATACTTGACTGTAGGTGTATTGCCAATCGTAATTCATAAGGTGTCTTACCGGTTTCTCCTTCGATATGTACTCTGTTGAATGGATAAACCGTTGTGCTCACTGCTTCTCTCCAGTAGATGTGAGGTAGACTATATTCCATCATCATTGTTCTAACAATATCCAAGCTAGTTTTGTTCTTCCTTTCCACTACTCCAATCTGTTGAGGTGTCTGAGGAGCAAAAAATTATCATCTTATACCATGCTTCTCATAAAAGTTATTAAACTCACCAAATGTGAATTCTCCACCATGATCTAACCTCCAACATTTAATCTTCAATCCTGTCTCAGTTTCTATTTTAGCCTTAAAGATTTTAAAATTTTCAAATGCTTCAGATTTTTCTTTTAGAAAAGTAACCCACATCATTCTAGAATAATAATCAATGGTTAGCATGAAATATCTATCACCTTGAAAACTTTTAACTCTAGCAGGGCCACACAAATCCATATGAATAAGATCAAGAACATCATTTTATTTATCTTGCATACTTCTAAAAGAGGTTTTGACCTATTTACCCATTTGACATTCTTTACATACTAGATTATAGGGCTTCATAATATTAGGTATATCCCTAACTGCCTTAGTTGAATTGATCTTCACAATGCAATCAAAATTCACATGACACGACCTTTTATGCCATAGCCAATTATCATCAATTTTTATAATCAAATGTGTCTTCTCATTGGAGTTCAAATGAAATATATTACATTTTGTCAGTTTATCGGTTGCAATCTCCAAACTAGACCTATTAATGATTTTGGATTTTCCATCCTTGAACTGTAATTGAAATCCCTTATCTACCAATTGTCCTACACTCAAAAGATTATGCCTTAAACCTTAAACATAATAAACATTGTCAGTATTGTTCTTACCATCCAATGATATAGTTCCTTTTCTTTTGATCATACAAGCTTTTTCATCTCCAAATCTAACTAGACCACCATCAAATTCTTGCAAAGACAAAAACTTCCCTTTATCTCCAGTCATATGATGTGAACAGCTGTTGTAAATTAACCATTCATCCTTATCTTCAATTTTAGTAGAAAGTGCCTTCTCTTTCGATATATTCTCTTCTAATGTTGGATCATCTTTTTTGATAGCCAAGAACACCCATTCCTTCCCATTGTTGGAACCACTAGAAGATTCTTTTGCCGGCTCATCATCATAATCAGTAATGCCTTCCTCATCCACTATGTAGAATGATTTGTCTCTATTTTTCTTATACTTATACTTGTTCTGATATCCAAGGTTAAATGATCTTCTAGCTCTTTCTTCAAATCTTAAATTCCTTTTAGGACATCTAAATGCAAAATGACCAATATTATTACATGAAAAATATTTAAAAGGTGTTTTTCCTTCATACTTACTTCCTATCAGTCCTTTAGGTACTCTTCTAGAAAATAGTGCTTCAAGTTTCTCAAACTCATCATCTTCTCTCTTCATATCTTCTAATTCATTTGCATATAAAGCTTTCCAGTCTTGCTTACCGGCTGTAGATGTAGATGCATGAAAAGAAGGTTCAAACTTTACAGCTCTAGAAGGTCCAAATTCTTCAAGCTCAAAAGCAGATAGTTTCCCAACCAAGGTATCTCTATTGACATATGTATTAGCCATTTTTATCAACTCATTAAGAGCAGTAGCCTTCATTTTGTAAGCTGGTGGTAGGACTCTCAAGAATTTAGAAACAATTTCATCTTTGCTCAGAGTTGCACCACAACATTGAATTCCCATAACAATCTCATTTACCCTTTCCATGAATGCAGTAATCCTTTCATCTTCTTCCATGTTTAGGTTTTTATATCTCACCCGGTAACCATCAAGTTTATCAATCTTTGCTATAGGGTCACCTTCATTAAGAGTCTCCAACTTATCCCATATAGCCTTTCCAGATGATTTGTTGGTTAATCCCATTATTTGTTGATTCAAAAGTGTACACAAGAGGGATTCTCTTTCTCTATAATCATTCTCAAGATACTTGTCCATGTTTGCCAGAGGAGGATTGCCAAATCCTGGATTATAAGGTGTGACACCATTCTATGTGATCTCCTAAATCTCCTTGGCAATACATCTCAGATGAGTCTCCATCTAGATCTTTCATACTGTGTAATTTGTTCCATCAAGCCTTAGAATATCCCTCCAAAAGATAGGTCCAGAAGAACTGGATGAACTTGAATTGTTAGTTGCTATAGGATCTTCCTCAAGTAGTTAAGCTTTATGTAGAGAAGACCAAAGATCTGATACCAATTGTTAGAAAATTCAAATAATCGGAAGACAACTAAGAGGGGGGGTGAATCAGTTGTCACAGATTATAGGAACTATTAAAAATTTAAACTTTAACACATGAACCCAAAACATTAATACCGAAATAGAAGTTAAACCAATTAAGGATAAACAATAATCACATAATAAATACTATCCACATGACACTAAGATTTATACATGGAAAACCCGCTCAAGGGAAAAACCATGGTGGGAAGTCTACCCACAGTCAGATAATACTTCTGTAGTAAGTATGTGAATTACAATTGAGGGGCCTGCACTTGCTGGAATGCCAACAGCCTAGAGCAGACTGCTTATCACAAAAGGAGCCTCACTGACTACATAAAGATCCAGACTACAATCTGGAGAAGTGTTGAACTGCAAAAGATAACATCTCCTATGCCTGAGTACAGTTCTGATTAAGCTCAATATTGGAGGACTAAATCCTCTTACATATACCCAATTTGATCTCCAATGATCAACCAACTCCTCTGCCTGAATGATATTACATTATTTGCACATTACATTCTTTGACCATGACCTCTAACCATAACCATGATGATCTATAATGAGATCTTACATCTATATACATAAACCGTTGACCATAAACAATCAGGTTGGCCACCAAACAATAAACCAATTACATAATTACAAAACATGTCAGTCTTAGACCAAACAAATAATATCCAACACATAAGATATCTCATAAATACATCGAGAGGTCCAATCCACACGTTACATTAAAGTCGATCCATAACTTAGATCAACTAGGAGCCAGTATAGGTTCACACGCTATAACAATGATCTCCATCCGCCAAGTCTCGAACATGATCACCAACAACATCCTAAAAGTCCACCAGAAGTTGTACCAACACTACTTATGCAATTCATCAAAGATCTTCATCAAAAGCTCTACTGGTGAAACCATTGCCAAAACCAGAAGCCAAGCTTCTAAGCAAGAAGGATGGGATCTGATCACCAGACCAAAACCAACTGACCAAATATTAGCATGAGTATCAGGAACAATTCAATTCCATCACCAAACTATAGTGGAGTCTACTGGATCATGCCAAATTGAAATCAACTAGAAACCACTTAACCTACCAGGACCAAAAGGGTGTTGGTAAAGCATCCAATTAGCTAGTTTTGGCATCAATGAAAAAACATCAATGCAACACATAATAAATTTCACCAAATGGCCAACACACATAGGCAGGGGAAAAATAAGACCAATTTTAAAACCTTCCAAAAGTGGCTCTAGCTAGGGAATATTTGAATACTTGGGTCAAAGCGAGAATCCAGATCTATGGGATAGCAGACCAATAAAAAAATGTAGGAATATTTACAAAAATCTAACCTAACCTATATACAAACCCTAAACCTATAGTGCATGGAAAAGATCAAGAAAATAAATGTTTAAGGAACTGTCCATGCACTAGCAGTTCCTACATTTCACCATTCATATCAGTGAGGAAGTATGAATCCTCACTATTCTTCTCTACAACAACAAATGGCCCTAGCCACAAGGCTTCAAATTTTCCATGCTTGCCTTTATCTTGGGCTCTAGAATTCCAAAGCAGTACCAAATCATTAATTTCAAATTTTCTTTTTGATGCCTTTTTGTCGAATAGGTAATTACATTTTTGTTGTAGCTTCAGGTTCTTCCTATGAGCATCTTCTCTGCTTTCATCCAATTCAGCAAGAGTGTCCATTCTTTATTCCAGTGGATCTAACATTTCTAGGTGATTTGTATGTATGAACTTGTACACAAGCAACAAATTGTTTATTGGCATCCTTGCTTTAGATCCATATACTATCTCAAAAGGAGATGTTCCTATAGTCTTCTTAACAATGATCCTATCTTCCCATAGTGTCATTTTTAACTTAGAATCCCAAGCTCTCTTGTTTTTCCCAAATGTTCTCTTGATGATCTTCTTGAAATTCTTGTTGATGGACTTAGCTTGCCCATTTACTTGTGGATGGTATAGGGATGCATATGAGATTCTTATCCCCTATTATTTACAAAATTTTGTGAACTCCTCAGATCTGAAAAACATATCATTGTCCATGATGAGTCTTACTCATACTCCAAATCTGGTCACAACATTGTTTAGTAGGAAATCAATAACCACTTTAGAGGTTACTTGTCTTGTGGGGATAACTTCCACCCACTTAGTAAAATAGTCTGTAGCAACCAATATCCATTTATGTTCACCATTGGACTTCTTAATGATCTCTCTAATAAAATCAATACCCCACTAATGAAAAGGGGCTTCTACTTGCATAGGCCTAAGAGGTAATGCTCCAACATATTTTAGCTTACCTGAGAATATTTGGAAAGGCTCACACCTTCTTACAAAGGTGTGTGCATCCTTGAATAAACATGGCCAAAAATACCCTGCCCTTAATACCTTGTGAGCTATGGTGTTTGTTGTAAAATGTCCTCCATACACCCCATCATGCATTTCTCTTAACACAAGTTGAGCATGTTGTTCATCTAGACAAAATAATATAAAATTGTCTTTGTCTCTGTAATATAGGTCTCCAGCAGTAAACACATACCTCTATGATCTCAGTTTTAAGGTTCTTTTTTGGCTTTCTGTGAAACCTTCTAGATATATGGAGTCTATAAGCAAAGGAATAATATCAACATACCACGGGGTTCTTTGCAGGTTACAAATGATACCTTGTGAATTAGATAGAACATTTATCTGGGTAGCTTCTAGGTTCTCATCAGCCATAAGCTTTGCCGAGCCCATTCCTCAGACCAACTTAGTGATTTGGATGTCGATATTAAATTCTTGGATCTTGTTGATCCACCTACACCTTCTGTTGTCTTTGATTGAACAAAGATTTCCTTTACTAGAGCATTAGGCACATAAGCTATTACTTGGGAACCTACAAGGTAAGGCCTAAAGTTCTTTACAACCTTGACTAAAGCATATGCTTTTGTTTCTATAATGTCATATTTGAGTTTGATTGCCAAAAGGGATTTGTTGTAGAAAGCAATAGGTTGTTCATACCCCTCACTATTCTTTTGTAATATAACAGTAGCCACAGTATGAAATGAAGAAAAAGAAAAAAACGTGGAAAGGTTTGCTGAAATATGGTGCCTTTAAAACATGAGCCTTCTTAATGGCTCTTTTGATGGCTACAAAGGTTTCCAAAGCTTCAATTTATCCAATTAATCACAACCCCCTTCTTCAACATCCTTAAAATAGATTTCACTATCTGAGCAAAATTAGATATAAACCTATAGACAGTTTATTTGGCCAAAGAAAGATTGAATGGCTTTCACAACTTTGGGAATAGGTATTCTATCAATAGCAACCACTCTCTCAGGATCTATCCTTACACCATATTTGGAAACAATATGTCCTAATATTTTACCTTCAGTTACAACAAAGTGGCATTTTCTAGGATTAAGAGATCCCATATTCCAGTGCCCTGAAAAATACCTTTTCTAAGTGCAAACAATGCACCTCTTCCCTTTTGGAGAATGTTGTCAAATCATCTTGATAGACAACCTTAATGGTTTCTATAAAGCGGAAAAGTCACGATCGAACCCTAGTTGTTCTCCCCTCTTCCGACTCCGAGGAGAGAGAAGGGAGGTTCGCTAGGATTCGATGGTTTTTCACTTAGGGGAGAGACTTTACATTCAAAAGAGGGGTTGAAACTCATAAGATCCAATCCCACGCAATGCAAGATTGGATGCTAAATGAATTTCAAGGGTTAGGAAAGCAAGGCTACCCTCTTTTGTAAAGAATGTTGTTAAGGAAATTAAGCTAAGCATGCATAGAAAGTCATAAAGATTCGCTTATAAACTGAGTTCGGGTTATAGGATGAAGCTGCGGACCTGGAATTAGCAGTAAAATGTCGACACGGTGCTGTCCTGCAAATTTGAGCAAAAGTTGTCAGGACGATGGCGCCCGGTGCCACGGTCCTCCGAAAAATCCACGAAACGAAGGGGGATTTGTTCGTCTCTGCACAAGGATTCCAGATCTTCAATTTCAGCCACGTACCTACAACCTACACACAGAAAAGCGAAGACGATTGGGGGGTTAGGGATTGGGGGTTTGCCTTTAGGTCAAACCCCGGTTTTGGAATTAACCAAGAAATGAGCAAGAGCTGTAAATGTAAATGACTGTAAAACAAGTACTAATACCTTGTTCTAAGGATGTTTGTATCCTTATGTGCGAAGGTTTAGATGTTGTATGTTGTATGTTGTATGTTGTAGCATGTAGTATGTGATCTCCTCTTCAATGGTTGAATCCTTGTCTTGAATGCAACACTAAGCCTTGAATGGAGACTTGAGATGATCAATTGCTTGAAGGAATGCTTGAATGCTTGAATGCTTGAGTATAATTTCCACGCCTTGTACACATATCCTCTTCATATCCCCAAATGAGAGAGAAAAATGTAGTTTATATACTTGTCATTTAGGGCTGATAGACTAATTTTCCCGACCTTAGGCCGACCAGGGAAAGTTAATTTCCAAATTGCAAACAAAAAGACCCGAGCCCCTTAGGAGACCGGGCCCAAAATAGGACCCAGGGACCAGGGCACTGGGCGCCATGGTCCTGGGGACCAGGGCACTGGGCGCCCTGGTCCTGAGGGACGAGGGTGCTGGGCGCTCTGGTCCCACCTCCCGGGACAGCAGGGTGCAAGGAGGTTCAGGCCAGGGTGCTTGAAAAATGCAGTTTTCAGTGTCGTGAGCAAGTTTCAGGGTCTCCATTCAGGTTGCATGTTGCGTCGCCATCGTGAAGACCGAAATGCAGTCGAAATTGCAAGTGTCACAATTTTAGGACGCTACATTTAGCCCCCACTTTAGCGGGAGTATGTATGCTCATACTTCCGGTAAAGTACAAGGAAACAACATTGAAAGACTTTCACCACGTCAAGGAGGCAAGACACAGCAAGCCCCCAGTGGACTAAGGATCTTACGACTTCGATTGACAAAGTAAAAGGGAAGATCATGAGGAAGAACCATGACTGTCAGTAGTAAGGTTCCTTCACTATGAGTCATGCAAGAAAGATATCAAAAATTTTCAAGGCAAGGTTAAATTTACCAAGAAATTTTCAAGTATCTTGAAAAGATATGAACGGGATGTATGCCCCCCTACGTTAAAGCGATCGCACACGCCTCACCGGGGGTGATTGTTTTAACGTAGTGATACATATAAGAAATGAGAAAGGAGCACGTTATCACAAGGATTTAGCCCCCAAGTGTGAGATAAACCCAAGGATAATAGACACAAAACACAAAGCACGAGGTGACTTCGCTTTCCTCGGGGTCAGTATGCTGTATGATAATTCATGTATATATATCATATGTATGTATGCATAATTGTTCTTCATTCCCCAATCAAGGAAGGTCACCTAGAAGAAGGGAACACATGTGTCTTTTGAGTCAACATGAGAGAGATCGAGAGATCTCAATGCTTTGCATCGTCCTCAAGTAGACAACACCAAGGACAACAAATAAAAGAATGAGAATAACATATAGAAGAAGTAACAAAAGAGAGGGCGAGAGAGTCTACTATGCTAATGTAACTAGTCTAGCACGTCATCTACCCCCCGATCTTGCTGATCAATGTTTCGGGAAGGCAGGGAACATGCTAGAGGAGGAACATCCAACACAACAGATGGAGCTATCACAAGATCCAAACAAGGGCTATGTTCATGTTCCGAGCCACATTGTTCTTGTCTAGGAGCTAGGATAAGTGCTTTAGAAAATTCGTTAGATAAATGGTTATCAACATCAACAAGTTCATATTCACTATCAGAAGCAAGAGGAGTAACATTTTCATCTATATCATCATCAAGATTTATAAAAATAGGATCTTTAACTCGCACAGGATCAAGACCATCATGCATCTTATGTTTAGGAGATTTAGGCTCAATGTCCGGCTGAGGAGAAAATGGAATAATGCTTGTTGAAGGTGTTTTTGGAGATTGCAAAGTTTGAGAAACAGCTGCCTGAGCTCTAAGACGACGCTTTCGTCGGCGTTCACGTGCAGAACGATTTCGTCTAGTCTTAGTAGGAAGTTGCGAAGACTGAGGAGGAGGAATGTTCTCATCCTTAGCACTTGGGTGTTTAGGTTGTGGTCTCTTAGGCTGGATAATAGGAGAAGAAGAAGGTCTCTTCTCTCTATAAAAAGAAGGAGGAGGAACTGCTCCATACAAAGGAGGAATTTTTGGTTTAGGGAGAAGACCAAGTCCATCATGACGAGGAGGTATAGGTCTACTCTTAGGAAGTTTATTAGGTATAGACATAGTCACATCCATAGGGATGGGTTGGGAATCTTCTTGAGGAAGGACATTAGTTTTATCTTTCAAAGGAAGAACTTCCTTCTCAAGAATGATAGGAATGTCAAGTTTAGGTGTTCTAGGTTCACTTAGAGATAGGATCATATCTGTTTTCCACTTTTGATAAGATTTGAAAAGATGATCACTTCGCGGAGGAAGAGATTGGAATTGTTTAGGCCAAAAGTAATCAAGAGGAACACTAGAGGTTCTTTTAGCTGGTTTAAAGAGACTATGATTGACAATAACAATTTCACCATTGTAGGGAAATTTCAAACACTTATGAATAGGAGAAGCAATAGCTTTCATGGAAGATAGCCAAGGATAGCCAAGCTTCACACGAAATTGTTCGGAAGATGGAATAATAGAAAAGTTCACATCAAGAGATTTTTTTTATGGACCTCAATAGGCAATGTAATAGAACCAATTGCAGGAGAAGAAAATGCATCAAATAATTTCACAATCACATTTGTTTTGTCATAGATCACTTGATTCAATTGCAAAGTAAAAAGAAATTCTTCAGTAATAACATTAACCATGCACGAAGGATCAATAAGCACTCCACGGCAAGGTGTATTCTTGACTTTTGCAACTATGTATAAAGGACCATCAGGTGCCCTAATGGTTTCGCTAGAATCAAATGTGATGGAAGGTTCTTCAGGGATTTCTTGCTACTCTACAAAGTTAATCACATTTGGGGTCATAGACACAAGACCATCAGATGAGAGAGAGGAATCATTAGTCTCAATCGCATTAGAGGTATGAGAAGGCAATGGATCAGTGAAAATCTAAAGATTTTGGTTAGGAGGAGCTACAGATGTGTTGCCTTTATTATTCACTCCAGAAACAGAGATAGTATTATTATCAATCAAATCTTGAATTTTACCCTTTAAAGAAAAACATTTTTCAGTATCATGCCCAGGCTGACGATGAAATTGACAAAAGGCTTTGTTATGAAAATAAGGTGAAGTAATCTTTGCAGGATCAATTTGTCTTATAGGAGGAAGAGTAAGCACATTTTGTTCCAATAACTTATTCATAATACTATGCAATGATTCATTCAAAGGAGTATACTTTCTTTCTTTTTTGAAAAATTTAGAAATAGGAGGCACACCTGATGCTGCATTCACATTGTTGTTGATGATGTTTTCATTGAATTTGATGGAATCTCTGTTCGGTTTAAACTTCCCAAATGGTTGTTGACTGCTATCACTCGGAGCCATAGGATGTGATTGTTCCATTTGACTCACAGTCAGTTGATAATTGTGAAGAGTGGCGCACAACTGTTGGAAAGAAGTAAACTCAGAAAACAGAAGTTTGTCTCGAATATCTTTTTGTAAATTAGAAATAAAGATTCTTTGAATGTCATTGTCAGGCACTGGAAAAGAAATTTGAGCATACAAATGCTTATATCTACCAATGAAATCAGTCACTTTTTCTTTAACACCTTGTTTACAATGCATTAAATCAATCAAAGTAACTTTAGGACTTATATTGTTTTGAAATTGTTGAATGAAAGCATTTGCAAGTTGTTCAAAAGAAGTAATAGAATAAGAAGGCAACGAGCAATACCATTGTAGGGCTTTGTCTCTTAATGTTCTAGTAAATAGCTTTGCAAGCAACCTTTGGTCATAAGCAAAATCGGTACAAATTGTTTGAAAAGTCTTAACATGTGTTAGAGGATCTCCTTTACCATTATAAAGTTCCAAATGCGGGATTTCAACATGTTTAGGAGGGATAGCTCGAACAATGTCAAGAGAAAGTGGGCTCGCAACATCAAATGTGGGCACACTAAACTTAGATTGATTCATAGAGGCAATTTGTTGCTGTAAAGAAGAAACAGTTTGTGCAAGATTGTTAATGGTCGCTTCAGTCGAAGAGTTCATATTGGATGTGTTAGATTGAGATGGAGGTGTTATGTTATTGAAAGAAGGTAGAGAGTAAGGTGGTGGGACTCTATGATAATTAGTCATAGGAGATGATTGGACAAGAGGAACACTACAAGGAGGGATGGAATGGTTAAATGAATTGCCCCCTTGCGTCATGTTCATTTGTGGAGATGTAATAGGGACACTCATTGAAGGAATGAATGAAGAAGTCGGATTGAATGAAGGAAGAGGGTTAATTGAAGAAGAAGGGTTGCCCCCATGACTGGTGATCACAGGAGGAATGTCTTGTATAGAGGTAGCCATGATGTTTGATGTAAAGGTAGGTATACTAGCAATAGGAGTCATCAAAGGAATAGAATGATTGTCTTGTGTAGGAGGTTGTGTATAACCTAAATTTTCAGCACAACTCTTCATAGGCATCACATTCGAATCCACAATGTGTGCAATACCACGCAAAATATCAATTCCATTCTTATCACTTTGAAGCATATGTTTTAAACCCTCAATTAAAGGAAGAGCTTGACTATCAGGGTATTCTTGAGACATCCATTGTCGAAAATCGTCAAATTGGTTATCCAATTTTGAAAGTTGTTCTACAGAAACCTCATGGAGAGCTTCTTCATCATTAGGAGGATTAGAGGAATTACCCATGTCCTCGTTAAAAAGACCATTCAAATTAGGTTCCATCTCCTCAGTAATTAAACCTTGGAAAGACTTAATTCTACGGCTTCGTCTAATGGGAATAGTGTAAGTAGGGCTTATTGTTGTAAAACTCATGCACTAGAGAAGGAGAGAAAATTTTGAATTTAGAGGTAGCAATTTTCAGTAAGATCAACCAATTTTCTGGATTTAAGCTGTTAAATGCAATCACAACAGTCTCCTGAAATTTCAGAAAAAATGTCCGGGACCGTGGCGCCCGGAGTGCAACACGGTCCCTGCAACTTTTTTCGAAATTTGCAGGGATGAAAGGTACGATGATTTTAGAGCTAATCTGAAAAAATTGAGTGATTTTACGATCTGTAGATAGGCCAAATTAAAGTTGTAATCTCAAAATTGAACCCTATCAAGATTGTCGAAAAATGCAAACTTTGAATTTTGAAAAAGAGAGGGAAACTGAAATTTTGAATTTTATGATTTTAGAGGGAATGTCAAAAGCAATGCAAATTTTGAAATTCAAAAATTGACTCAATTTCATGCAAAATTCAATTTTGAAAGCGGAAATTGAAGTTGTTGTAATTAAGCACTTAATTTCAAAAGTCACAAAATGCAAGAATTTGAATAAAGCACTGAAATTTCGAATGACTGCAAACACAATTTTCAGATTTATGATAATAAAAACGCAATTTTGACACAAAATTTTAATTTCAATGACTTTTGAATGATTAGAAGCCTTAGACCAAGCAATCACAAGACCAACTTTGACTGTAATTTTGAAAGTGTTATAATTGATAAAATCAGCCAAAATTCTAGATTTTAGCAGGAAAATACAGCAAGATCTCGCTCCCGAAATTTTGGAAAAAATGTTGGGGAGGATGGCGCTCGGAGTGCAACACGGTCCTCGCAACTTTTTTCCAAATTTTCAGGGATGAAAGATATTGTGATTTTATTGCGGAATCCAAAGTTATAGCTAATTTGGAGATGTTTTGATTGGTCAAATTGTCGGACAAAGGTTGAATTAAGAGGGTTTCAAAAATTAGGGTTTCGACATTTAACCACTTAATTTTCAGAATTAAAGCACAAATATGAATTGAAAATTTGTAATAGAAAGGTAGATCTGAAACAGGCATTAACATTTAGACATTTCGCAAGTTCAATTACCAAAAAGAAAATTTAGGGTTTTTATGCAATCACCTCTAAAATTTTGCAAAATATCAAACGTGGAAATGTAATCAATTTTTTCAGATCTAAGCATGAAAAATCAGAAAGGATGTTCACGTCGGGTTCACCAAAATGTAAAGCGGAGAAGTCGCGATCGAACCCTAGTTGTTCTCCCCTCTTCCGACTCCGAGGAGAGAGAAGGGAGGTTCGCTAGGATTCGATGGTTTTTCACTTAGGGGAGAGACTTTACATTCAAAAGAGGGGTTGAAACTCATAAGATCCAATCCCACGCAATGCAAGATTGGATGCTAAATGAATTTCAAGGGTTAGGAAAGCAAGGCTACTCTCTTTTGTAAAGAATGTTGTTAAGGAAATTAAGCTAAGCATGCATAGAAAGTCATAAAGATTCGCTTATAAACTGAGTTCGGGTTATAGGATGAAGCTGCGGACCTGGAATTAGCAGTAAAATGTCGACACGGCGCTGTCCTGCAAATTTGAGCAAAAGTTGTCGGGACGATGGCGCCCGGCGCCACGGTCCTCCGAAAAATCTGCGAAACGAAGGGGGATCTGTTCGTCTCTACACAAGGATTCCAGATCTTCAATTTTAGCCGCGTACCTGCAACCTACACATAGAAAAGCGAAGACGATTGGGGGGTTAGGGATTGGGGGTTTGCCTTTAGGTCAAACCCCGGTTTTGGAATTAACCAAGAAATGAGCAAGAGCTGTAAATGTAAATGACTGTAAAACAAGTACTAATACCTTGTTCTAAGGATGTTTGTATCCTTATGTGTGAAGGTTTAGATGTTGTATGTTGTATGTTGTATGTTCTAGCATGTAGTATGTGATCTCCTCTTCAATGGTTGAATCCTTGTCTTGAATGCAACACTAAGCCTTGAATGGAGACTTGAGATGATCAATTGCTTGAAGGAATGCTTGAATGCTTGAATGCTTGAGTATAATTTCCATGCCTTGTACACATATCCTCTTCATATCCCCAAATGAGAGAGAAAAATGTAGTTTATATACTTGTCATTTAGGGCTGATAGACTGATTTTCCCGACCTTAGGCCGACCAAGGAAAGTTAATTTCCAAATTGCAAACAAAAAGACCCGAGCCCCTTAGGAGACCGGGCCCAAAATAGGACCCAGGGACCAGGGCGCTGGGCGCTCTGGTCCCACCTCCCGGGACAGCAGGGTGCAAGGAGGTTCAGGCCAGGGTGCTTGAAAAATGCAGTTTTCAGTGTCGTGAGCAAGTTTCAGGGTCTCCATTCAGGTTGCATGTTGCGTCGCCATCGTGAAGACCAAAATGCAGTCGAAATTGCAAGTGTCGCAATTTTAGGATGCTACAGTTTCTATAATATCTGAAAAATCTACATCCATAGCTCTCTTAAATGTTTCTCCAACATTAGTCAGTCCAAAAGGAATTTTGACATAGACATAAGTTCCCCATGGGGTAGTGAAGGTAGTCTTGTATTGTTTTGATTCTTTGACCTTCACTTGGTTGTAACTAGATAATCCATCCATAATGGATAGCAACTCACAACCTGTGACCTTTTGTAGAAATGCCTCCATGGTAGGCAAAGGATAATTATCCTTTAATGATGACACATTTAAATTCCTGGAATCCACACACAATCTAATGTCACCATTTTTCTTTCTGATGGGAACAAGATTGGAAACCCATGATGAATGCCTAATAGGTTTGATAATACCACCATCTCTGAGTTTCATCAGTTCCTCTTGCATTTTGGGTCTAAGAACTTGTTGAATTGGCCTTTGATTTTATCTAAAAGGCCTAGCAGCTGGGTCCAAAGGGATTACATGTTAGAACAGGTCCTCTCTATAGGATTTCAGGTCATCATATGACCATGTAAAAACATGCTTATATTTTTTGGACAAAGTAATCAACATGACCCTAATTTTTTGACTAGTACTTTTGCCAATGTAAACCTTTCTAGGAGATGAATCAGTTCCTAAGTTAACATCTTCAAGGTCTTGTTTGTTTATAGGGGATTGCTTCATTGTTTTACTATCTTGACTATCAAACACTCTTTCCAGAGCTACCAATCCTTTTGGGATTTTGTTTGTCTTTAGCTGCACTATCTCATTCCCAAAAATAGTGTCTTTCCCATCTAAAATTTCCACAAAATAATTCAAGTCAATTTATTGACTCTCATACTCATATATGCAATGCAAGAACTTCAATAGGTCACCATCATCATTGAAAACCTACCAATTGCAAATATTATCAGGGATGGAAGGCCTGGTTTTTACCTCCACCTTTGAAATTCTAGCCAAGGTGATATCATCACTCTTGAAAGAAACATTTGCTAAAAAATCTTCCATAATATTCTTTGATCTTTCTATCCATTTGATATTGAAGGCATAAAAAAATTCCAATGAATCCTAGATAGCTGATATGTACTGCTTGAATCTATCATTCTTGGAAGAATAAACTAATCTAACTTGACATACAATCAATTTTGAATCTCCCCATACTAATAATTTATTTATCTCATGCTTAGTGGCAAGACTAAAACCTAGTAACAATGCCTCATACTCTGCCACATTGTTAGTGCACTCAAAAAGTAGTTGGAAAGAATACTTAAAACTCTTCCCACTAGGTGAGATAAAAACTACTCCAACACCTGACCCTTGTTTTTAGCCCCATCAAAGTACATGTTCCATAGATCATCCTTGTTGTTCTCAACTTCAGTTATGACAGGGTCTGCAACTTCTAGGGATGAATGAATAGGTTCAACTTTGAAGTTCCCCATATCAAAATCATAGAACATCACCATGTTATTTAGGTCAGCTTGCTCAATAATAGTATTAGACCTAGGTTCTCTTTCTAACCAGACAACTTTCCCATTAACATGGATAGTAGCATAGGATAAATCTAGTTGAACATTTCCCCCTACCACTATTGTCCATTGTCTTGACAAAAGCATGTCATAATTTGGGGGGACATCTACAACTATTATATCTACCTTGTAAGAAGCCTCCAAATTATTTTCTATCTTGACTTCTAAATTTTTGAGGATGCCTATTACAGGAATGGATCTATTATCCATGGCATAACATTTCCCATATTTGCAGTCAACGTTCAACCCAAGTTCCCTCATTACCCCCACAGGAATGATATTAATGACAACCCCATAATCAATCATACAGTTTTTTACATGCCTACCATTTACTATCAAAGTCATATAAAAGGGGTCTACTTGCAAAGGGACTTTAGTGATAGTATTTCCTAGATAGACCTCAGGAGCTTGCATTGTCTTAGAGTGTTCCCCTTGTGTACAATTAATTTCATCTTCTCAAACAACATTGTTGTGCAAAAAATCTTGGGGCATACTAGGAATTCCATTTATCAAAGCTAGAGCTTTATTTTTATGCTCTGGGATCTTCATCATTTCTAGCAAAGGAACAATTTTTTTTATTTGAGACAATGTTTGCATCATATTAAAAGAAGGTGATGTAAAAGTACCTGGATTAACCTCCTTTTAGAGTGTCACTTTGGTTGCTTCTCCTTCTTAGCCACAATTGTTTTTAGGGGAACTTCAGTTGTGACCTCCTTTTCAGTCTTCTTTCATTTTGTGCTCCCTTTTGGCACATACTACTGGGCAGGTGTGTTCTTTACCACCTTGTTCTTTTATTCTATAAATGGTGGAGGATTATGTTTCTTAAGTTCCAATTTCTTATCCTTTATGAACATTCCACTGGGTTTTCCTTGGTTGGGGAGAGCACCCCTTTGTCTTAAATTGTACCCCCTCTTGATTTGAGTGACAATAACTAGAGTAATTCTTTTGATTTATTCCTTAGAGTCTCTCCTTAGAATGATGCTTTTAGACTAGTCATTAGAAGTATTGACCCTATGTTCTTCCCTTTTCTCTTCATTAGAAAACACTTCCGGATGGTGGTTGCTATTCCACAATATTTGAATATCTACATCTATTTCTGCTTCATTTTCTTCAAAGGATGAGCACTAAGACTCAATGTCATCTTGAAAAGAAAACATAGTTACCATGTGATTAATAAATTCATCTTCCTTATAGCTAGCATAGACATCTTCATCTTCTTCCATGGTCTTTGCTATTGCACATTGGGCTTATGTATGTGGTAGATTACATGACATACACCGTGGGTTGTCCTCCACAAGATGATCAAACACTTGGCCTTTTCAATGGATCAGGTGTTTATTTATTTGTAGGCCTTTGGTTGCCAACTATAGGCCACCCATCTTTCCAGTTTGTGCTATAAGGCATATCATGCAACTTAGGTCTTCCTCGCCTTTGAAAATTAGGCCTATCATGTGACATGCCTGTAGTACCCCTCCTCCTTTGAACTCATTAGACTCATATTTTGTTATTTTTTGTTTTCAATGGATACATTACCATGATGTGTTATTCAGAATTATATGACATTATTTCATGCTTTATCTGGATATGAAATTAATCTAATTTATTTTTCACTAAAATTTAAATAAAATATATTTCTAATATCATGCAACTTGCAACTTAATTTAATAATTTCTTTTAATTAATCAAATTTATAATCTTCAATGCATAAAATACATAATTCCCAAAAATACCAACTATGAGATAACTCGATAAATTTAATTAATTAATTAAATCCACTAAACATATAACTGAACAAACCCCAAGCAAAGACTCATAAAAAGTCAAATGATAATACATGAAGGCCGAACAAACTGAAAGAACGACCAACTGACATCACTCACAAGAGTGTAACTGGGTAAAATAGGGTCAACTACTACCTCCTCCACTTCCATCGGACAAATATAAGGCACGCTCAAACCTATTAATCCAGGTGGAAATGATACCCTATGTAACGTTGATATTGTAACTTTTGGATTCCGTGGTATTTTTGGAAACCATGTAATTATGGATATTGTAATATTATGTCAATGGAATGTATGTTAATTCAATTGCTTTGATCTTATGTATAAATAAAATATGGATAAATAAATGCATTGGAATACTTTGATTCTTTCATTATGGAATTTAGATGTATGTGTAGGTTTAATCTTAAGCATTTAATTTATCTAATTAAATGGACAATTGGATTAACCATGATGTTAATATAATCTGTGAATTAATCTTCATTGGTAACCCTTAGGAAATCATGCGTTAGACTTCCATTGTGTTATTAAATGTGCAATTGTTATAATTAATGCACTTAATCTTAAAAAAATAAAATATTTCACCCTTTAGTTTCCTAGTTGTGTTGTTTTCCTTTAGGGTTCTTGACGGGGCATTACATTTGGTATCAAAGCCCATGTTTCAACACTGGGTACTCTAGGTTTGTAGTGAGCCTTTCAACTTGACCTTTTTACTTAGGTCTTAATGTTTGTATTTCTCTTGTCTTATCCTTTCAATAGAATTGAACCGTTTTCTCTTTTACAAGGCTAGCTCATGGCTAGGAAAGCTAGGGGAGGTGGCCAGTGGAGTTGGCTACTAGTGTCCGTGTTTCCGTAGATGCCTTTATTCCTAGTTTTGAGTTGGACCTAGGAACCATAGTTACCTCAGTTGACCTTCGATTCATTCCTTTGGGTTCTTATGGAGTTGTGTTGGGGATGAAATGGCTATCATCTCACAGTGCTCGCATAGACTATGGCAAGAAGACAGTGGAGTGTTTAGATGACCTTGGCAAAGAAGTGGAGATTATTGGAGTTTAGAGACCGATATCCCTACTTATGATTTCCACTATGCAAATTAAGCAGTGTATGCATAGATGGTGTCAACTTTTTGCAATTACTCTTGAGGATGTGGATGAGTTAGAGAGTCGAGAAATCACTCTTGATAGTCACCCTATTCTTTGAGAGTATGCCAATTTGTTTCCATTGGATATTCTTGGTATGCCTCCAAAGTGAGACATAGACTTTCGCATTGATTTGGTTCCTGGTGCAGAACCTATTTCGAGAGCTCCATATTGGATGACTACTTAGGAGTCGAGTGAGTTGAAATTGCGGATAGAGGAATTGTTAGCCAAGGGATTCATTCATTAAGAAGAAGGATGGTTCTCTTTGGTTCTGCATTGAATACCGATAGCTGAAGAAGGTAGCCATCCATAATCGATATCCATTGCCTTGTATAGATGATATTTTTTATTAGGTTAAGGGAGCCAAGGTGTTCTCTAAGATTGACCTGAAATCTGGATACCATCAATTGTGCATTCAGGATGTAGATATTCATAAGACAGTGTTTCATACTCGTTATGGTCACTATGAGTTCACAGTGGTGCCATTTGGGTTGACGGACGCTCCTTAATATTTCATGAGCCTCATGAATGGGGTTTTTTGCACCTACCTAGATCATTTCATCATTGTATTCTTGGATGATATTCTGATTTATTCTAGAACTATGGAAGAGCATGAGGGTCACTTACGTCAGGCATTGCAGTGCTTGAGGGAGAATCAACTTTATGCCAATTTGGAAAAGTGTGACTTCTTCTAGTCTGAGGTGAACTATCTTGGTCATGTGGTTTTAAGAGAAGGTATATCTATGGATCCTTCAAAGATCCAAGCCATTGTTGATTGGCTAGCGCCGACCAATGTTTTAGAAGTTAGGAGTTTTATGGGTTTGGTTGGATATTACCATCGCTTTGTTCAGGGCTTTTCTCGGATACGACACTCGATTACTTCTCTTTAGAGGAAAGGGAAGAAGTTTGTTTGGTTAGAGCAGTGTGAGGCAACTTTTTAGACCTTGAAGGAACTCCTTGTCAGTGCTCTGATTTTGGCAGTTCCTGATCGATCTAGAGATTTTATGGTATGCACAGATGCCTCTTTGGAAGGTATAGGTGCAATGCTTATGCAGGATGGACGTGTGGTTGCTTATGAGTCTTGCAAACTCAAGAACCATGAGTTGAACTATCTAGTTCATGATTTAGAGTTGGTAGTTGTAGTTCATGCTTTGGTTAGATGGTGACATTTCCTGTTAGGGCATCAGTTTGAGCTACATAGTGATCACTGCAGTATGCAGTATATATTCATGCAGCCAAACTTGAATGCTTAACAATGAAGATGGATGGAATTCCTATGTGAGTATGATTTTGAGGTTCATTATATTTAGGGGAAGGAGAATGTAGTGGCAGATGCTTTGAGTCGTAGGCGGCATGAAGTTTCAGCATTGTCCCTTGAAGTAGACTTGAGAGAGAGAATTCTTGGAGTTCTTCCTCAAGATACTTGGTATCAAGATGTTAGGGTTTTGATAGAGTCCGGAAGGCCTTTAGAGGGTAGATTTTCTAGATATAACCTTGAGGTAGATGGACTTCTTCCTCACCTTGGACGGATTTATGTACCTCCTTTGGAGGGTCTTCATGTTTTGATCATGACTGAGGCCCATCGTGCACCTTATTCGGCACATCTAGGTGTCAAGAAGATGCATGTAGATCTTAGACGGATTTATCACTGGGCTGGTATGAAACACGACATTGCTGATTTTGTGTCAAAGTGTTTAGAGTGTCAATGGGTGAAGGTAGAGCATCAGCACTCGATAGGGCTTTTATAGCCTAATTTGGTACCAGATTGGAAATGGGATATCATTTCCATGGATTTCATTGTTGAGTTGCCCATCTCTTCACGTTGTCATGATGCCATCATGGTCATTGTTGACAGATTGACTAAGGTTTCTCACTTTGTTCCTATTCGAGCTTCCTATATGGTAGCAGTGTTGGCATGCGTCTTCTTGGAAGATGTAGTGAGATTGCATGGGATTATGAGGTAGATCATCTCTGATAGAGATCTTGTCTTTACCTCAGTATTGTGGACCTCACTTCAGCATGCTTTGGGGACTCAGTTAAACTTTAGTTTAGCTTATCACCCAGAGATAGATGGTCAGATAGAGCGAGTGAATCAGGGTTTGGAGGACATGCTTCACATGTATGTTATGGACCAGCAGTTGCACTGGGAGGATTATATCTATCTAGTGGATTTTTCTTATAACAATAGATATCATAGCTCCATAGGTACGTCCCCCTTTTAGGCATTGTATGGTCATCCTTGTTGTACTCCTTTGAGTTGGGATTGACTAGAGGACAGGGTGCTTATAGGACCGGATATTCTTCAGGAGATGGAGTAGCTGGTAGACAGGATTTGTGGGTATTTGGTAGCTACATAAGATAGGTAGAAGAAGTATGCAGATGCTCATAGGATAGATAGTTAGTTTTCTATTAGCGACCATGTGTTCTTGAGAGTGTGTTCGCATAAGAGTCTGATCCGTTATGGGAAGGGTTCTAAGTTGGCACCTTGGTTTTTTGGCCCTTTTGAGATCCTTGAGAGGATAGGACCTATTTCCTACCATCTTGCCTTGCCACCGAGTCTATCCCACATCCACGATGTCTTTCATGTTTTAGTTCTTCAACCTTATCATCCCGATGTGACACATGTTCTTGATTGGAACTCTTTGGAGGTCGAGGATGGGCAACTTTCCATGGAGCCCATGCGTATTCTTTAGCACCAGGATTTGATCCTCAGGGGTTGCACCATCGACCAGGTAAGGGTCCTATGGGACCCAAATGATGATACCTCGACAACCTTGGACAATGCAATGAACATGAGAGAGTTGTATTCTTATTTGTTTTAGGCTTCAAGAGTAAGCCTAGTTTTGGGGGGGAGAATATAGTACCCCTCCTCATTTGAACTCATTAGACTCATATTTTATTATTGTTTATTTTCAGTGTATACATTACCATGATGTGTTATTCAGACTTATATGACATTATTTCATGTTTTATCTAGATATGAGATGCATAATTTATTTGCAATATTTTAATACTTGTGATCTATGGTATTTTATGGATTATTGATATGTATTGACACTTTACTTTATCTATGCAATTTGTAATTATATGTTGCATGTCTGTGAGTGTATTAGATGCAAGGGGATGATTTTCCTTCACTCACTCCAGTGAGACAAGGAACATCACAATTCTCCTTCATCGGTGTGCATAGCGTGTTTTCTATATTGTATATATGCATGTGTGGTTCGGTGATGTAGGATATTGCAGGTACAAGTACCGGGTAGGTACGGGGTATTGTCTCCACCTGGCTTCACAGGTCTAAGCGTGCCTTATATTTGTCTGATGGAAGTGGAGGAGGTAGTAGTTGACCCTATTTTACCTAGTTACACTCTTGTGAGTGATGTCAGTTGGTCATCCTGTCAGTTTGTTAGGCCTTCGTGTATTGCCGTTTGACTTTTTTATGAGTCTTTGCTTGGGGTTTGTTCAGTTGTGTGTTTAGTGGATTTAATTAATTAATTAAATTTATGGAGTTATTTCATAGTTGGTATTTTTGGGAATTATGTATTTTATGCATTGAGATTATAAATTTAATTAATTAAAAGAAATTATTAAATTAAGTTGCAAGCTACATGATATTAGAAATATATATATATTTTTTGTATTAAGCATCATATAAATAGCAGTTACAAAATTCGAGTCTTGGTTGGACACCTTGTAGCCAGCTAAAGAGTTAAAACATAAATTGCAGGAGCTATATGAGGTGGGATCATGAGTCATGATATAAGTTCATATACATTGGAGTTGAGTTACAAAATTAAACAAAATGATAGACATATCAAAATGCATCATGGGGTATACAACTAACTAAACACAAAGGAGGAATCAGGATCATTGTTGTCACCCACGAGGGGGAGCCATGCAATCCAACCTAGCTCTCCCTCGCACCAGACCAACACATTTCCTTTGACAAACTGATCTCTAAAGGGGTGGGAGGGTAGTCCTTCTAGCTCCAGCTCAATGAAGTCTTCTCTCTATTGTCGTGCCTCCATCTCTTGCATGAATCTCATCAGCCCCTATTCAAAATGAGTTTTGTTGCTTCCCATTCAATCCCAAGGGAAGCCATGTGAGAGCTCTCTAATGGAAACTAGGGCAGTTCCATTCTTTAGCCACCTATCAAATTTGTCTTCCTCCAGTCTTAGTACCACTATGACTTGCATAGCAACAAGGTAGCGGATGAGTCTCCTAAGAGACTCAGTGAGGTTTCTACTCTTTCCATTAAACACATCATCATTCTTAAATTTCCAAATGATCCACAAAATTTCAAAGGAGAGAGTAGACTAGAAAAGATTAGCATGTTTCTTGCCACCTCTAACATAACCAAATACCATCTCTTCAACAATAAAACAGTTGTTATTAAGTGAGATACCAAACAGATTCCAGAATTTTTTGGCAAAATGACAATGAAAAAAATGTGGTATACAAACTTAGGGATGCGACAAAGTTTGCACAGTAGGGGGTCACCATTGTTATCCTTAAGTGGCAGTTTGTGAAGCAGGAGTCTCCAAGCAAAAAAAAACTTTTTTGGTTTAGTCGAGTTGGACCAGAATCTCGAGAGGCTAGTATACCATTGTTTTGAATCCCAGGATAGGTTTGAGGTGTTGTTAAGGTGGTCAAGAATATCCACAGAGTCATAAAGGGCCGAGTAAATCATTTTGGTCTTTGGTTAGCAAGAGGGGAGAGCCATCTATCCAGTAGAGGGAGGCTAGAGGGGAGGGGGAGGAGGGGTTAGGAGAGGGAAGAATGGGAGCAAGTGCAGACTTAAGGATGTTGTAGGTTCTAGCCCAGGAGAGGGGAAGGTTGAATTTAGAGTTGACAGTTCCCCAGGAGATCAAAATGCCATCTTCCAGAATGTGTTCTTCTTTGTTAGGGAGTGAAATTCCTTTGACCCTAGGGGATAGGCTGAAGTCCTTTAGTATATAGTGCATAGCATCCACAGCTAGGAAAAATAGGGTCAAGGTAAGAGAACACCCCTATCTAATTGCTTTGGAGAGAGTGATGTTGTCAGATTTTAATCCGTTTACTTCCACAACTGCATTGGCATCACTAAGTAGTGTCTGAACAATCTTGCAAAAGGACTCTGGGAAGCCCAGACTAGCTAGCATATGAATTATGAATCTCCATTCTATCATGTTGTATGCCTTCTCAAAGTCTATTAATAGCATATCCCCATTTTGACCAAAGACCTTTGCCCATTCAAGTGACTCCCAGTGACTCCCAACAAGTCACCAAGTTCTCAAGGATAAACCTGCCTTTAACAAAGCCTATTTGGGTAGGGCTAATTATTTTTGGTACTATTCTGATTAACCTATTTGCTACTACTTTGGCTAGTATTTTATAGGATACATTTAGTAGTGAGATAGGCCTCCAGTTCTTAATCAAGGTCTTGTCTCCCTCCTTAGGGATGAGCTTGATAAGCCCTTAGTTGATCTCTTTGCCTAGGGTTCCTTTGGAAATAGCCTCCAGATATAGGTCATGAAGGTCTCCTACAATCCATTCAATGTTTTTCTTATAAAACTCCACTGGGAATCCATTTGGTCCAAGGGATCTATCATTTCCCATAAAGGAGATAGACATAGTACGTTCCTCTCTTGAGATAGGGTGCCCTACAAACTCAAAGTCCTCATCATTAAGTTTGGGTGGGGTCAATTGCTTTATGAGCTCTCTAGCATGCTTATGGTCGCCATTTACTTCATCTGAGGTAAAAGGGTTCTGATAATACTGGGAGAAGCATTTTAGGATCCCCTGCGAGTTTGTGATATGAGCATTGTTGTCCCATATAGCATTGATATTCTCTTTATCCTTCTTAACTTTGAGCATATGGAAGAAGAATTTGGAACCCTTGTCCCCTGAGTCCAACCAATTTAGTTTGGACCTGGTTTTTAGCCCTTTAATTTTCTAGTTCTGAAACTTCCTGAGGTGATCTTTGATTGTCATCAGAGTGCAAGTGAGGTTTTCATCATTAGAGGAGTTCTGAAGATTCATTTCCACAATACATAGATCCTCCTGGAGTAATCTTTCTATCCGCCTGGCATCCTTGGCCTTCTTTTTACCCACTCTTTGACAAAGGATGGTCCAAGTTTTAATATTTGCATTCCATTCATCTATACTAGAGAGCTGGTTCATATTCTTTTTGTTAAATAGTCTGATAAAGGCCACGATAGAGTGAAGCTCCTCATCTTCTAGGAGTCTAGTATTGAGGATGAATGAGGGAGATCTAAAGGAGGAGGAGGGGGGGGAAGCTGGGGAGAGGTTAATTCCCATTATTATCAGGTGGTGATTTGATAGGGTAAATGGGGAGACATGATAATGATCTCCATTAGGGCCTTTGTCAATCTCAAAGTGGGATTTATTGAAGTAGAACATGTCTAGTCTGTAGTAGATCGTTTTACTTAGTTGTTGATAGTTGCACCAGGTGTACCATATAGTGTTCAAATTGTCTTTTCTTCCAGCAATAGGGTCAAAGAGATGCAGTTTGTTGATCATTCTATCCCATTGAATCATTTCCATTCCCTTCCATTCAAAATTGTTGCCCCCTTTTTTATCATTGGTAGATTCAACCATATTGAAGTCTCCCCCAATAATCCAAGGAATATCCTCTAGCCTTGTTAGCCAATTCCATAGTTCTCCCCTTTCTCTATAGTCATTCAGGGCATAGATAGAGCAGATTCCAAACCTCTGGTTCCCCATTTGAATAGAGATCCATATAGCTCTAGCACAGGGGGATTGTCCCTAGTTAACCACTTTGTTGACCCATTTAGGAATAAGGAGTGTGGTTGAGGCACCTTTTCCTTTGGTATGATTAGTGTAAAAAGAGGTAGCCTCCCTCCAGATACATTTGAGACTGATTTGTAGGGTGAAGCCCACAACTTTTATCTCCTGCAAGAGGGGGAAATCCATATTCTTATGTGCATTAAGAAATCTCTTTATGATGTACTTCCGATCAGGGGTCTCAAGGCCCCTGATGTTCCAAGATATTATTTTCAGCATCATTCACTTGTTTCGGGTGGGTCAGCTTGGGATTTAAATCCCTCAAAACACTTGGGCCAATCCTCTTTGTTTGCTATATTGTTAGCATCAAATGCAATAGAAGAGGAGGGTCTACCTCTCTTTTTCCTTGCCTCAGATATTTGTTTAGGACCTAGGGATTCCCTCATGTTAGCACTATCCTTACTATTTTTAGGAGATCTCTTTCTCCTGCATTTCCTATGTTTAACCATAGTAAATCCATCTTAAGAAACTTCTAGCACTTGTTCAAAATTGGTGTTCATAAGAGTGAAGGGGTCTTTGCTAGATTCCACACCTTGAGTGGTAGTTGGCTCTACCTTCAGGGCAATAATAGGGGTTCTAGCAGTATAAGAGACATCACTAGCAGGGTCTCCCCTAGAAGCCACTAAAATACTGGAAACATCTAGAGGGTATGTTGGTGCCTCCTCCACCGTAGGTTTCCCCTTGTAGGGTAGGGGATTCCTCTGTATTGAGTCCATTGAGTTCTTTGCAAGTGGGTAGTTCAAGGTCCTGGGCCAAGGCCCTGTTAATGGTGTCTGCTATATTTGGAAAAACCCTATCAATGTCCTCAAGGTTAGGTAGCTGACATCAAGAGGCTTCTATTTCCATTTTCTGATTGAAAAGGTTTTGCTCAATAATTTTCCTAGCTTCTGCTGCTTTTCTTAGTTTTTCCATCACAAGTTGTTGGGCATTAAGGGTCCTCAGGATTGAGAGATGAGCAAGGGTATCAACCATTTCAAAGGGGTTAAAGGGGGGAGGCTGAGTAGTGGTGAGGGCCTCCTTGATAGCATTTCTCTAGTCTAGGATGGAGTTGGCCATCGAGGGGGCTGAGGAGGAAGGTGGAGGGTTGTGGGGGAACAGAGAGGGGGAGGGAGAAGATATAGGTGGGGGGGGTTGAGGAAAGGACATGGGGGGGGATGAGGGGGTAGGTTCAGAGGGTGCAACTTTAGCTACAGGGAAGGACCGGAGGCCCGAGTCTTAGACTTTGAAGATTTATTTGATAATAATGGACATTTACTTCTAAAATGGCCACTAACCTTACAAAAATGGTAGGTGTCTATTCCACCCATATACTCAATTGGACAATAGTAAGTTTTATTGTTAAGGTGAATAAAAATCTTTGTAGGGTATACCATACCTGGTTTCAAGGAAATGAGAATTCTAGCATCAAGATGAGGGAGTACCAAGGGAGAAGAGTCGATTTTTACAATTTTCCCCAAGGGTTCCACAATTTTATCAACACAGGACTAGAGGAAAGTTGGGACATTCTTAATGGTTATCCATTTTGGGTAGGAAAGGGCAATATTTTCATCATTACAAGCCTCGGGGTCCCAATAAATAGCCCTAAAAGATGAATTCCCTACCGACCAGAACTGCATATTTACAATTTTGCTTTGGCTTTCCTTATTGTCAAAAAAAATTAGAAACAAACCCTTTTGAATCATTCTACAAAATGAAAAGTGAAACCCTAGTTTATTGACCCACACATCTTGCAGCCATTTATTCATATATTGAAGAGATGGTAAGTTATTTACATCAAAGGCAACGAAAAAAATTGTTGAATCCCTAAGTCTAGAAATGTCAGAAGAAATGGTAGAGAGCATTGAGTCGTTAGGTTTAATGGTGATGTGTTTGGAAGAGTACACCTCACCTTGTGATCCCACAAGATTGGCTTCATCTTCATGGTGGAGAGAGGCTTCAAACTTTGCATTGTCAAGGAATGAAAATCGCTTTCCCTCCACTGCCTGGCTGAAGGTTTTCCGATGCTCTCGACCGTTCACAGAGGGAAGAATGGGTTGTTCTAGGTTATTGGGGCCATCTTTATTCGGCTCCATTTATTGCAGGGAGAGTAATAAATGTTTTGAGGGCTTCCCAGCAAGGCCAGGGATCCCTCGCACGTGGTAGCGTCCTACAACCAATGACCCCGCCGAGGATCATGCCCTAGTTGCAGAGCGCAATCAATCCTATTTTTAACCGAAATATATTTTATTTAAATTTTGGTGAAAAATAAATTAGATTAATTTTATTTACTGTTTCCTAGAATTTTAAATAAATGAATGAATAAAGAATAAATAAATGAATAAAAGAATAAAAGAATAAATAAATGAATAAAAGAATAAATTAGAATTAAAGTATTGCTTTAATTCCTTTTTTAGGAAGTTAATTAATTTGCATGAAAAAAGAAAAGAAAGAAAAATGATTTTTGCTTATTGCATGTAATTTATTCCTTTGTTAGGAATTAGAAAAGAAAATTAAAATTATTTTAATTACTAAAATTAAATATTAGGGTTTTGGGAAAAATATATGCAACCTAGAATTTTAGTTTAAAAGGGGAAGATATCTTTTTTTATTTTGATAAAAAGTCACGGGAAAGAGGAGGGATTTTGGTAAAGAAAAATTATTGGAAGCTTAGATTTTGGTGTGTGTGTATAATATTTGAGGTTATTGGAAGCTTAGATTTTGGTGTGTGTGTATAATCTCTTTCTGACTGATGTGTGTGTATAATATTTGTCAAATCCTTTCTGGTTATTTCGTGTTCTTGGTTAAAATTCATTCCTGAAATTAATTTTAGTTTGTGGAAAGAGATTATGTCATTGGTGTTTGTAGATTAAGTTTTGTGAAGTTTTGGAAAGATTATTCTGGCAAAATTTTGCCAAGATGTTTTACTGTTCTTGAAAATAGCTAGTTTTGGTAGAAAATGGGTTTTACCAGAGAAAATATTCCCTCTTGTTTGAGTTTGGTTTCAATATTTGGCTATGGTTGTTATGTCAATAGTTGTACATCTCTGTGAAATTATTTAGTTATTATAGAAATAAATTTAACCATTAATTAAATTTATTGTGTTATTAAAAGTTAAGGGAAATTGTTTTATTATATTATTTTGGAGAAAATATGTATTAATTAATTTCCTTGGAAATAAATTTGATTGGAAATAAATTTTGGTTGAAAATAAAATTTACATGTTTTAGGTTATTGTATTTTAAAAAAAATAAAAATAAATCGGTAGCAACTACCGACGGTAGTATTGCTTCCGTACGGTAGCAATACTACCGACGGTAGTATGTTATCGGTGGTAGCATCTACTACCGTAAGGTAGCAATGCTACCGTGCGTAGGAGGGAGTTATTATATTCTCTTTTTTTTGTTTTCCTATGTAAATTTTTATACCAAAGGTTGGTACATTCAGCTTTCATGCTAGAGTTTTATAATTCGGTTTTAGTTAATTTTTAATATGTAAAAAAATAATACTAATAATATTATATATATAGTATTTTCTGTGGTTTTATTTATGTTATTTTAGGAATAAAGTTATTTCCTAATTATTTGAAATGAAAGTTATTGCAGATTAAATCTTCATTTTATTTTATAGTTTTAATGTGATATAATTACATGATATTATATTCGAAGAATATATATATTTATGTAAATATATTATATTATTATATATAATTTCATTTAGATTCTTGATATAAGTTAATCGGGTTTATTTATAAGTTAATCATGAACATATAATTAGGGAGTTAATTTTTATGTGATTTTATTTAATCTTATTGGACAAGTGACAACATTGATTTCCTTGTATTAATATAGTTGTATTTTCTTATTTTCTAGAAAATCTTTAATTGCAAGTATTTTATGCTTTTGGTTGTTTAAAGAAAAGATTGTCTGTATTAGGATCTTGTATAAATGGTATTTGTAGTCAAGCTTAATTTCGTTGTAATTCTAGTTGAGTTGTCATTGTGTCATATGTTGTTATACCCCCTTGGTCAGGTGTTGTTGTATAACCTCGTTGATGTGAGCCATTGTGTGTTTTGTTCTAAATGGTCAATCCTAGGTTAGTGATTATGTATCCTTCACCTATGGTTTGTTAGGATTAGATGGCTATCATTTCACCATAGAGTTATCATAGAGAGAAATTTCCTGTTAGTGTCCTATGAGAGAGAGTGGCTTTCGAGTAGGGGTGGCACCCAAAGTGGATGGCAGGATAACCCCTCGAAAGTCATTTAAGAAGTGATAACCTAATAATTGATTAGGGGGTGGGTAGATTAAATATTAATTAAGATAATGTGCCTCGCACATGGTTGAGTGCTTGTATAGGATCAAGATGTGGTGAGAAGGCCTAGAATGGAAAACCTGTCACCTTGTCTTCACGAAAGGATTGGTAGGGTCCGCATGAGGCTTAGACGGAGCCAAAGATTTAGGAGAGGTTACCAGGATAACCCAAGATGGGGGCCGGGACCTATGGAGGCCTACAAGGGTAACCACCATAATCCATGTGATGACACTCTCTCCTTAGAGTCACTAGTGTTTGTGAGTTGAGTCACATGGATGTTTGCGGAGTCATGTAGTTCTAGCGTACTTGTCTTATTTTTCTTGCTCGAGGGTCTCTACTATCTTCAGGTGAGGAAAGGCTTCGCTGGTGTTTCTTGGTTCATGGTTCATGTACCAACTCATGTTCGTGATCTTTGTTCAGTTGAGACCTTGTGGTCATTGTATCAGAATTTTATGTAACCTTGATATTGTAACTTTTGGATTCCATGGTATTTTTGGAAGCCATGTAATTATGGATATTGTAATATTATGACAATGGAATGTATGTTAATTCAGTTGCTTTAATCTTATGTATAAATGAAATATGGATAAATAAATGCATTGGAATACTTTGATTCTTTCATTATGGAATTTAGATGTATGTGTAGGTTTAATCTTAAGCATTTAATTTATCTAATTAAATGGACAATTGGATTAACCATGGTGTTAATATAATCTACGAATTAATCTTCATTGGTAACCCTTAGGAAATCATGTGTTAGACTTCCACTATGTTATTAAACGTGCAATTGTTATAATTAATGCACTTAATCTTTTAAAAAATATATATATTTCACCCTTTAGTTTCCTAGTTGTGTTGTTTTCCTTTAGGGTTCCTGGCGGGGCATTACAATACCTTTCTCATTTCTAGCCACTTTGTAGCTGAAATCCTTTAATGCACTCATGACCTTATCCAACTTATCCTCTTCTTTAGGCACTTTGCAGTTGTGATGTCCTTTGGGATTTACCAAAATCCTAACATCATCTCTTCTTGATGTTTTTCTTGAGGATTTCCTATTGTTTTCTATTGTGTGAGCAATTTTAAAAGCAACTGCAAAAGTTGGGGGGTTACTTGACCTCAATGCATACCCTATCTTAGGATCAAAAGCATCAAAATAGAAAACAAAGTTCATATTGTCAGTTGGCTTCAGACTAAGAGGAATCTTATTGAGTATTTTGATGAATCTGTTATTGAAAAAGGCAACGTCTTCATTCTGATTTTTTCTGATACTGGTTAGCTCATGCAAAGAAAACTTAGGGTTTGAATGATCACCATACTGATCTTTAAACATTATTTTAAATTCTTGAAATGATCTGATAGATAAATCAGATAAAATTTTGTACCATTCTCTAGCATCATCAATTAAAGATTGCATAAATATTTTCATGAAAACATCTTCACTTTCTACTTCAAAGTTATCCATTATATTTTGGAATGTTCTAATATGATCTTCCCCTAAGATTGCATTATTTCCTAAGAATTTAGGGAGTGCATCTCTTAATTCATTGCTTATTGGATTTGGGAAACCTATTATCCCAGTGAAATCAATCTGTCTATATCTATCTAGTTGCATTGGTATCCTAGCAAACTGATTTTGTAGTTGTTGTTGGTGTGTGTTTCCTTGATTAGGAACTTGTTGTTGTTGTTGTTGTTGTTGTTGTTCTAGGGGTATCTGATAATTTTGTTGGTACTGTTTTGCCATTTTTTGCTGAAATTGCGGGAGCTACAAATATTGCTGGTAAGCATTGTTTCCTACTGTTTGGTTATTGTTCAGATACACTAGTGGGGGAGGATACTATGGGAAAAAAAGGAAACTATAGAGGTGGTGGGCCAAAAATTTGGCCTGACGTGTTGCATTGACCTTGGGCACCATAATGATGTTGCTGAGCTCCATGGTGTTGACTAGTACTTGCT
The DNA here is from genome assembly GCF_030272615.1 of Cryptomeria japonica. NCBI lineage: Eukaryota > Viridiplantae > Streptophyta > Pinopsida > Cupressales > Cupressaceae > Cryptomeria > Cryptomeria japonica. Next base: position 300,104,782 of record NC_081414.1, read on the forward strand.
TGACAAGTGATTCTATTTTGAATGTTAGTAGGTGGGACACTTATTGTTGTATAGACAAAAGATAAATTAGGCATTCCAATTGTCCATGCATGCGATATTCGCACAGTACTAGCTACAGTACTAGAAATATTTGCTCGGGTAGAAGCTTGTGTAGCAGTTGTTGTACTTGTTGAAACAACACTTACAACAAGGTTTTCAGCAATAGTGCTTGTGACAATAGTGGCTGAGGAATTAATAGTATTCACATGGGAAGACACAGGTGTATAAGTAACTAAAGGGTAGTTGATAGTACTAGGGACACTAGATGTCAAACCAGACATTCCATGTGCAAGGATTTGCATAGACTGTTGAATAGCCAAATTTAACATTTATTGTGCCATCATGTCCCTTTCTCTTCTTACCTTTTCCAATTGTCCATGCAACTCTTCTGTTGATCCCCTAGTTGCATTTCTTGAATTAGAGCATATATTGGACTAAGTGAACTGAGTTTGAAAAATATTATGTATTGAAGAAAATTTCATAGACATAAGGGTAGCCATAGTGTACGCTGGACCAACATTACTTTGTACATTATCTAAATGGTTAGCATAACTGGCCTCAAACTCTCTTTGTAACCTAACCCTTTCAAAGTCTATGTACAACTTATCATAAGAATCTTGGTCCTGAGTAGGACCTTCATACTAGGGATTTTGTAGGTTTTTATCCATATTAGGGAATGTGTGACTAACAAAAATATTTTCTCTTGGAAAGGATTCATCACTATTTGTATCTTCTACTTTGTATGTAGACCTATAAATGTCACTATGACAACCCTCTGAAATACCCTTCCCTCTTAAATCAATATGCAACTGATTATGTTCCTCTATCCTAAAAACATGAGCATTAACCGATGCTTGAGGAAAAATGGTTTGAAGAATACCTTTGTTCTTGACAGTCCACCTTTTGCTTGTTGTAGGCTTGAAACCCTCTTTGATCCCTTGATCAAATTCTTTATTTGAGATAAACTTAGTGTCTGAGATGTTATTCCTTGCAATGTGTTCACTTCTCCTTGTAGCAGTGTTTGTAACCTTATTGCTACTCATGTGAGCCTTTCAAGCTATGAACTAGCTTTCTTGTTTTCAGAGTTCCAATCCAAAATGGGAATAATGGTTTGTTTCTTTCACAACTCTTGTTGCCACATAAGGAATACTGGGATAAAATTCTTCTTCTGAGAAAGTCTTGACTTTGCTTCCCCAACAAAGTCGTCAATCTATTGGTTCCCAAATCAATAGATCCTAGATCTTAGAGAAGTAGCCGGTGACTCATAGATAGACTTAGGATTGGTTTTCGCCAACGAACAAGATTCAACATAAAGGCTACAATATTCTACTCTTTAGGCTATATAGGACCTAGGTGGGTACCCTTGTTGCAATGTTTCAAAATGTAAAGTGGAAAATTGGATCCTAGTGACTCCCCACCTAGGAGAGAGAAAGGAAGCCACTAGGATGATTTTCACTTGGCACAAATTTACATTCAAAAGAGGGGCTTGAATCCACTAGGTCTGAATCCAAGGGAAACAAGGATGTGAATTCCAAATGGATTGCAGGGGTTGAAGTGTGATTTACCCTCTTTTGTAAATGAGAAAGTTGACTTGTTTACCATGTGGAAAAGAGAGAGAAATGAGTGAAATGAGGAGATACCAGTTTGAGATCATGTTGTAACTTTAGATCTAAGCTAATTAGACTGATATGGATCTACCCTACAAATTTGGAGAAAATTCGTTTGGACCATGGTGGGAATGTACATGGTCCTCCACAAAATCCGCGAAATAAAAAGTGTTCTTCTATATCTGTAAATGAAGCCCAAACCTACAATTATAGCTGCGCACCTGCAACCAACACATAGAAAATAGAGGAAAAGGGGGTTGTGGTTAAGGGTTTGCCTCAGTCAAACCCCAGTTGAGGAATCAACTTTGAAAGAAAGTAATTGTAAATGCTTGAATGTAAACCATGGAAATGTATACCTTGCAGATTTGCAACTTGTCGATGATGATTGCTTTGCTTCTTGAATGTAAACACAAGTGTTGCATAGAATGGCATGTAACATGACAAAACCCTAACACACAAACATTCTTGCAAATGAATATTGTATTGTTTCTCCAATGGATGAATGAAGAAGACTTGAATCCTTGAATGCTTGATAATGTATATCTTCTCCTATGCTTGCTTATGATCCACTTCACTTGAATTTCACCTCCCATTCCTCTTTATGCAAATGAGAAAACCAACTCCCTTTTATACATGCCTCTTGAAGATTAATTCATCTCATAACAGGCTGACATCGGGGAGATTTACGATCCTGAAGTGCAAATGGGGTCGGGGGGACCTATCTTTGGGCTACCCTAAGAGGATGGGATAGGGGTGTGGTACCCTTGTTCCCCTTGGACAAGGGTACCACACCCCTATCCTAGGGGGGACAGGGGTGCCACACACCTATCTTGCCATATCTTGGGGACCAAATAAGGTTTTGAGGCTATCTCAAGGCTCAAACATGAAGGGGTCAAGAGTGAAAATATAGATATAGGTCTTGGTTGGGGAAGAAGATGTTGTTTCCAAGGTGAGGACCTAAAATGTGGTAAAAATTGCAGAAGGCAAAATTTTATGACACTACATTTAGCCCCCACTTTAGTGGGAGCATGGGTTACACCACTACTACCTATAAAGTAGAAGAAAGAGAGAGATGAGGATGAGAGAGGCAGAGCAAGATCACAAGGAGTATAAGATGTCACTGATATCAAAGAACCAAGCCCCCAATCTTAGGATCTTAACTCACTCAAACATATGCAAGAGCACATAAAACAAAAACAAAGCACAAAAGATACATGACAAGACAAGACACAAGATGACAAACCAACTAGCCGAAGAGACCTCAATACTCAGATGTCTCAAAAACTAACTAGGACAAAAAAACCAATGCCATCACATAAACATGAGCGATCACATAAAAGAGAAAAGCTGACATCATCCATGAACCATCAATAGAAAAATTATGGGTTCATGAGAGGAAGAAGAGAGAGGAAATGAATACACACTTTGGTGATCCATGAGAAGAAAAGAGAAGAAGAAAGAGACCATGAATGTCTCACCCCTAAAACTAGATGATCCATGGAGAGAAGGACATGGAAAATCTCACCCCTAGAGCTTGTCTATGTGATCCATGTAAGGGAGGAGAGTGGGAACTTTGTTAGTTCCACCCAACCTCAAGTGTGTGTGTGTGAAAGTGAGGTTCCAAGCACCTCATAGGAGTCTATGCCCAAGTATGCTACAACCTGTATAAATTGTATAATACATGTGTGAAGAAAGGTCTAACATCTCGATCTAAGAGTTTGTGCTCTGGTTCCAAGAATAATCACCCCACATAAAAGAAAAGTGGCATCATCTTGCTCTAAGAGACCATGCTCTAGTTCTGAGAATGACCCACTATAAAAAGTGATGACATCTTTCTCTAAGAGGCTTCCCTCTAGTTCCAAGAATGTCTCACTGTATAATGCATGAGAGAAGTATAGTACAAAGGAGAAGTGTGGGTGCCCCCCCTTAATATGTCAACATAGACTGATGTTGATATCTTAAGGAAAGTAGAACAAGGATACCTACCTTCAACACAAAGAATATATCCATTATGAAACAATGTCATAAATCTAAGAAAGAGAGGGAATACTCTTCAAGAAACGATAAGATAGTTGAAAATAGATATCTTCCTGTAAGTGTAAAGGTGATCCTTGGAGGAGAAGAGATCTTTGTTCAAAAGACATCTATCCCCAAGAGGAGTTATCTTAGACAAATATAACATCTTCTAGAAAGAAGCACAAAAGAGAACAAGAATGCAATCCTTCCTCCTATTGCTATGTGAAAGGGTTTCTTGATGAAGGATGACTCATGTTTAGCCCCAAGAGGGATGGGTGAATTTATCATAGATGTACATTACCAAGTGTGAAAAGAGGTTGTAGTTAAGGATGGAGACCACTTGTATAAGAGAGAATCCTTGAGAAAACAACCAACAATTTTACACAAGGAATGACATCAAGTAATAAATCTCACACCATCCACACAATAGGGAAAGGTGAATCCTTAGAGAAAGAGAGAGGGAGAGAGATCATTGCCCCCCAAGCATGTTGGCAGTGGGCCAGCATCCCTCGTGGGGATTCACGACATTGTTTAACAGCCTCCTGTGGATTCTATAAGTCTAGTGGTTGTATTAGGCATTGACAGGTTGATCTTTTGGTGCAACGACAACCCTAGATTGTAACAAGTGGTATCAGAGCTTGATCATAGGTTCAAATCATGTAGGCCGCAATGAGTGATGCTAGGAGGGGGATTGTTGGTAGTGGGCCAGTGTCCCTTGTGGGGATTCGTGACATAGTTTAACAACCTCCTGTGGATTCTATAAGTCTAGTGGTTGTATCGAGCATTGACAGGTTGATCTTTTGGTGCAATGGCAACCCTAGCTTGTAACAAAGCATAGGACAATGAGAATAATTAAACAACTTCTAGAGAGAAGTATTACTCATAAAAGACATACCATTTCAAGGAAGGAATACATCCTAGCCAAGGAATAGACATGCACTCACATGAAGGATAAATCCATTCAAGAAAGGACATCAAGTTATGAAAAACACAACAAAAGAGGTAATTTTAAAAGAGAGAGAAAGAAGAAGGAGGAGGTTCACAAAATTCCTCTAAATAGAGATTATTCATAATAGATGTACTATTTCAAGCAAGGAGAAGATCCCACTCATGGAACAAACATGTGCTCACATGAAGGAAAACTCCATGCAAGAAAGGACATCAAGTTTATGAATAATGCAATAGAAGAGGGAATTTTCAAAGAGAGAGAAAGAAGAAGAAGGAGGTTCACAAAGGGTTTCTAAGGAGAGATTGTTCATAATAGATGTACCCTTGCAAGCAAGGAAAATATCCCAAGCATGAAACAAATATGTGCTCGCATGAAGGAAAACTCCATACAAGAAAGGACATCAAATTTAGGAATAATGTACTCCATAAAGAAAATAGTGAAACCTTGGAAAGTGGAAAAGTTATATTCTTTCCCCTAAGCATAGAGGAAAGAATAAATAGGCTATTATGTTTCTCACTAACTAGGATTGCACCTGAAATTGTACCACCATGAATGACAAAGAGCCCCCAATAGGTAGGCTAACTATGTCAGATAGTGAGGGAAAACATAATAGGAATTTGAATGTTATTTTAAATGATCATGATGAATATGTCATTCATTGTCAGATGCTATTTTTAAAATGCTTGAATTAATGAAATGTTGTATTTGTGTTTTCAAAGCTTGACACTCATTAGTAGAATGGCCATGGATTTTATGATATTTACAAAAAGAAGAATTTTGAGAATGTTGTTTATGTTTTCTTCTTCGTTTAAGACAAAGAGGAGGTATGAATTTGGAATTTAGAAGATTGGTTTCTGTAACTCAAAATTAGAATGAGAAGCTATAGATTTACAAGACAATGGAGAAGAAGATGTGGACAAAGGAAAGTGTGATTTCTCACGACTTTGTTTCTCACATTTAAACATTTTTCCAATGCATGTATGTTCAAAAGAAGGTTCACTCTTAGGGGGAATTGGATTGAAGTTTAAAAAGGCCCAATCAATTTCAAGATTTGTTTTAAGAGAAAAATTGGGAATGTGAAATCCAGGCATCTTAGACTTTCTAGAAAAGGTAGGAGTTAAATCTAAGGAGCCCCAATCATTCTCTAATAGTTCTTCTTTAGGAACTTCATTGGTAGGAGATGAGGTATTTGAGTGAATTGAAGAGAGGATTGTAGGAACTAAGAAAGCATATGATGCTTCACTTATGTTCTCATTAATTACCTTACTAGTATATGTTTAAGACACAACATGATAATTAGGAAGAATTATTGGTTACCTAGGAACATGAATGGAATTGATTTGATTTTTGTTAGGCTCTTGATTTTTGGGAGAGAGAGCATTATGATGAGAAATAATATCATCCTCTTGTTTTAAGGTATCTTTATTTTCAAGATAGTCATTAGAAAAAGGACTATCATATGTAATAAATGCTCCATCTTTAGAGGGAAGATCATGAAAATAAGGTATGGTATCACTAGGATAAGTAGCCATAATATCATCCCTTGACACCAAATAATACTTATGAGGGAGGTACTTTTTAGGAGAAGAAGGAACACAATTCTCCAAAGATTCATCTTTAGGAGGGAGATCTTTGAAAGAAGTGTCCATATTCCCTTTTTGCACTAATGTGCCCTCATGAATGAGATCAATTTTGGGAGAAGGTAAACCATAGCTATGAATGAAAGGGAGAACTAAACTATCATCATATGCATGAAAGGGAGCATCATGAACATCTGAATTATCAAAATAAGATAGGGACTCCAAATGCACTTATAATCAAACAAAAAATGCATATGTCATTTAACCATAATAATGTTCACCCCATACATGCATAGAAAATTGAATAGAGGGAAAATGGAATTGGAATTGTAGATTTGAAATTTGAATTTGACCTTAGAGGGAATTAAATTTGATAAAGTATGCTGATTTTGTGGATCTTAGGAAAAAAGATGACGACCGTGGCGGGAACGCACATGGTCTGACCAACTTTTTTGAAATTTTCAGGGATAGTAGAGATTATGATTTTAATGCACACTAAAAAAAATAGTCGATTTGAAGATGACTAGATCAGTCAAAGTTGCAGTCAAAGGTCAAAAATTGAAAGATCTTAAAAACTAGGGTTTTTTGATTTAACCATTGAATTTTCAGAATAAAGAGAGATTTGAATTGCAATTTTGAAATAGAAATCAAATCTGAAACAAGCAATTAAAATGTTGCACTTCACAAGATTAATTTCCTCAAGTCCAAGGGGTTGAGCTTAGTTGGTTAAAGCATTGAGTTCTCAATGTGGAGACCCAAGTTCAACTCCCACAAGGGACACCTTTGTGTAGAATTATAAGTTGTGACTCTAGGTCTTCCATTGTTGTTTAAAGTGAATTTCTAAGTTGTGACCCTTGGTCTTCCAATTATTGTTTCTAGTTTGGTGCTCAAAGGAGCTAATATTTGTAATAAGTTCTCTCAAAAGGAGCTAGTATTTGTAATAAGTTTGTAACGTGGATGCTTGAATGAGCAAAAATGAGCTTTGTGATTCTACGATACTCTATATAAAAAAAGATTAATTTCCTCAAACTAAAAAATTAGGGTATATATGCAATTAACCTCTAAACTTTGTAAATAGATCAAACTTGGAAATGAAAATTTGAAATTCAAATTGCAATTAATCAGATCTAATAATGAGAAATCAGAATTAAGATGTAGGATGTCGGGTTCACCAAAATGTAAAGTGGAAAATTGGATCATAGTGACTCCCCACCTAGGAGAGAGAAAGGAAGCCACTAGGATAATTTTCACTTGGAGGAACTTTACATTCAAAAGAGGGGCTTGAATCCACTAGATCCAAAACCAAGAGAAACCAGGATGTGAATTCCAAGTGGATTGAAAGGGTTGAATTGTGATTTAGCCTCTTTTATAAATGAGAAAGTTGATTTTTGACCATGTGGAAAAGAGAGAGAAATGAGTGGAATGAGGAGCTACTAGTTCAGGATTGCGATGTAACTTCAGATCTAAGCTAATTAGACTGATAAGGATCTACCCTACAAATTTAGAGAAAATTCATCTGAACTGTGGCGGGAATGTACATGGTCCTCCACAAAATTTGTGAAACGAAAAGGGTTCTTTTGTCTTTGCAAATGAAGCCCAAACATGCAATTACAGTTGCGTACCCACAACCTACACACAAATTAGAGAGGAAAAGGGGGTTGTGGATAGGGGTTTGCCTTAGTCAAACCCCAGTTGAGGAATAAACCTTGAAAGAAAGTAATTGCAAATGCTTGAATGTAAACCATGGAAATGTATACCTTGCAGATCTACAACTTGTCGATGATGATTTATTTTCTTCTTGAATGTAATCACAAGTAGTACATGGGATGTCATGTAACATGATTAAACCCTAACACACAAACATGCTTGCAAATGAATGTTGTAATGTTACTCCAAAGGACGAATGCAAAAGACTTGAATGCTTAAATGCTTGAATGCTTGATAATTCTACCTCCACATTGAGAACTCAATGCTTTAACCAACACAAACAATCAAAGTAACAAAATATGAGAAACAAACTAGTCTTCTCCCTTAGGTTTCTCTTCCTCCAAGGAGCAGTATTTTTTATGTAGGGCTTCAATCTCTCCCAATGGCAAAGTAAAATTCCTCAAACCATGCAACTTATTTATTGCCTCCTTTGTTTTATGGGCTAGTAAAGTTATGGACTCCAAAGTAAATATATGGTACATTAAATCTACCTCCATGATCTTATCAATGATATTGAAATATGAGTCAGTTTGGGCCAGATCAGTAGCTAAGGAAGTCAAAACTACATTTATGGCATCTTGGAAGTCTTGCTTCCACTCCTCTAAGCTCTTGATTTGTCTTTCCCCTATCAAATTTGTGGGGATATCCCACTTATTCAAACCTTAGAAAGAATCAATCATTTTAATCAATGTCCTTTTCTCATATTCAATGTTAGGAAATTCTTTGATTAATAAATAAAAGTTTTTCCAAGTTACCCCTACAATTTGGGGTGGAGAGGCCACGTTCTTGACTACTAGCATGACTTCTTTTAAGTCTTGACCCTTTGGCATCTAGGTAGCCCTAATTGGCTGAAAGAATTTCATCCAGGCTTAGGAGCCATGAATTCAAAGAATATGAGCTTCGTTCTTGACTCCTTGCAATTCTTTATTCAATTTTTCCAATTCTTCAGGCCTAATTCCTCCTAAAGAAACTGTTGTTACTTTCTTTATTTTCTACTTCAATGCACAATTTTCAATGAAAATTTTGTTGTAATTTATATTGAGAGCTACATGCATATCCTTTAATCTCAAATGGTTTTTCTCAAGATCATCCACTGCTCATTGAGCAAACTGGACTACATGTGAAGTGATTGCTATGACCTTTGATGTAGTTGCGTCTTCCAGGGTCCTAATTATTACATCCCCTATCTTTTTATATCCACCTTCTAGAACCATAGGCTTATGGACATTCAGGGCCTTTGACCATAGAGAAAAATACTTTAGGCCTACACTCACCCTAGACCCATGATCTTTGAACTCTTTTGCAAAATTTGGGTCCTTTTGTCGCATAATCTGATCTAACAAAGAGATTTTCTCAAAAACCTAGCCAGGGATAAGAAGCATGCTACTATTTCTAATCATCTCCCTACCTTCCTTAGGGTGCATATGAAGCTATTCCTATCAAAATTTTTGATTTCCTCATCAGATAAATCCTTCAACTTTTCCCTAAGCCAAAAGATTTGAACTCAGGGGAGTTCACAAAACTATCATCTTCTATGAAGTTTTTTGAGGAAATGATCCTTTCATCATCCACCTCCTCAATAGGCATTGTACTCGAGATAATGGCTCTATCTGGGTCATTTAGGATCTCAGTAGCCTCATTTTCATGGAATGTTTCTTGAGGTGGAGAAGGGAGTGGCACATTTGTATCAAAATCTACCTAGACATCTAAAAAATTGAACATTTTTGCCTTTCCCTTTTCAACCCTCCCGACCTATTCAGTTGCCTACCTAGAGGTGCTAGGAGATGTCTTTTCAACTGTTACTATATGCCCCTTCACCTTCTATACTATAGGGGCGGGGTCAATAGGCCTTGTCTCAAATTTAACCCCTTTATCCCTGGCATCCCTTCTCTCCATTTCAATTTTTATTATATCATTTGCCTTTCTAATCATGAAAGACATCCTAGAAAAAACATTCAATAATTCATTGTAAAAACCTTCAAAATTGGGATCCTTCTTGCTTCCTTCCCTACTCAAGCTTCTTCATGAGCTCCCATTTCTTCCTGTGCTGTTCTATTTGAGTAGAGTGAGCATTTCTTATTAAATCCTCTCGCTCATTAAATGAATGAAAATATCCCTTCTCCTTTACCTTGTACACTCTGAGGTAATTTACATATTCCTCAAGGTCAAAATGTTGAGCTTGCACAACCTTCAACCTGTAACTTTTTACTAAGAAATCCTACAACTTTTCTAGGATATCACATCCTATAGTATATTCTTCAAAATTGATCACCCTGGGGAGGAGTCTCCCTTTCTAATCCATTGTAATTTATTCCCTCTCTATCCATATGAATTGCCCAATTAATTCAATGAATGCTAGCCAAGGAGAGACAACTAGAGTGGCAAAACATGTGGTGCTTGCTCACATCTATATACCTTGATGATAGTGCAGTTTTCATACAAAAAGAAGTCCCCAAAATTGTGGATGAAATCTCCCTTTGGATATACCATTCCTTCACCCCTGCAACTCCTTATCCTTAAAATTCTAATAATATTCTTTGGCGGCCTGGGAAGCTTCACTCCAAGCCTTATCAAAACTTTCATGATAAAATGATCAAAGAAAATAGAATAACTGCCAAACTTGGATCCCTTGTGCTACACCTGGCTTCATATTTGTACTGGCCATGGAAGACTGTGTGTGGATAATTAATCCTTATTGTCAATTCTGGGTCCTAATAAGCCCTATTCCGATAAAGAATCACACGACACAATAAATAATAGTTCCTAAATTCTAGTTTCTCTTTTTTATTTCTTTCTCTCATTAACCCTTCATGAAATTTATCATGAGTAATAGCTGCCAAATCATACAACTCATTTATTGAGGGGTTCTAGATATTGATGGAAATCATCATGAAATCTATGGGAATTTAAGTAAGCCCACAATCTACCCCAAGAACCTGACCTAATGCATAGTAGATCTCAACAAAATAGGGTACAAATCACTCTAATCTGAAAGGATCCCTCTTAGATGCAATGACATAATTCTATGAAGTTTTGAAAAGTTTCTTCATAAAATGAGAGACAAAATTCTTTCTATACCGGTCCTTTTTGTAGTGGTAATTTGTTTTCATATTATTTCTGTTGATTTCTTTGAGGGAAAACCTATCCAAACCAAAACATTCTACAATATCCATATATGAAATATCCAATAGGACATAGCCATCTTCAGATCTTACAGTTCTGCTTGGGGGGCCATAGGCAACAACTAGCTCTCTTATTAACATTGGTTCTAGAAAAAACATTTGGCACTACTAGCTTCCCCAGATTCAGTGTCCAAGGATTCGACACTAGGATAGGTTTGTCCCTATTTCCATAAAAGAAATAAAATACTTCCCACCCTCTTTCCTTTGTAAATGCATCCTATAATGCCCCGCTAAGAACCCCAAAGGAATACCCACAACAAGGGTGAAACATTATTTTTTTAAGTATAAACATAATAGGTGCATAACACACAACATGAACTATAACACAAGCGTAAGACTTACACCAGAATTCATTAAGGGTTACCAGCAAAGAATCAAAACCAAAAGATAAATTCCACAATTAAGGTTAATCCAATAATCCATCATTAACTCTATGATCACAAGAAGCCATATGCAATAACAGATTACACCATTGAAAGATTGAAAGGATACAATATAATTTCTCTTCAATAAGCATGCACTCATTATATAAAGGAAACTGATAAATAACATCCCAATCTTAGGATTACATTGCTCTTCCAATACATGGCTTCTCAATATACATATAAAGATACAACTTAACCAATTACAAGGTTACAAAAGATCATGATACAATGACCACATAGGTCTCCAAATAACAATAATCTCTAAAACATGAGATAAGTATGAGCCATGATCCATATAAACATCTATGAAGCCAATCCTCACATGAAGCTATGAATAAGAACATCCGATGGGAAGTGGCACTACCACCAGACCATATAATTCCCAAAATAGAATCACCCCACCATGCTAGGAGGCAGTTGAAGACCCTCAAGCAAGAAAAAACATGACATGGTTGACAAACAATATGACACCATGATAGCACAAAGAGACTCCATAATAATGTAGGTGACTATACATCACAAATACACAAGTGACTCAATATAACAAAACACAAGTGAATTGAAATCACACATACAAGTGAACCTAAAGAGAGAGTGTCATCACATAGCTTATGATGGTTACCATGGTTGACCTCCATAGGTCTTGGCTCACTGTCTTGGTAACCTTTCCCGATCCTCCGACTCCAACTAAGTCTCATGCAGACCCTACTAGCCTTTCATGAAGACGAGGTGGTTGGTTTGCCATTCCAAGCCTTCTCACTACATTATGAGCCTTAGTACAAGCACTCACCTATGTGCAAGGTAAAATATCTTTATTAATGTTTGAGAACTACCCACCTAATCAATTAATTAGATTATCACTTATTATCTTACTTTCAAAGGGTCATCCTGCCAACCTCTTTGGGTGCAGCCCCCATTCAAAAGCCACTCTCTCAAAGGACACTAAACAAACATGGTCACTCCATGAGGACCCTATGGCAAAGAAGATAGCCATAGCACCACTATCAAAATACAAGTGGTCAAAACAAGGACATATTGACTCTTGGTTAACCATAAGGCAAGACACTACATGGTTAAGACAATGAAGTCATCATATATCACTTGTCAAAGGTACCAAATATGCCACCACAGGATGACTGAATTACAAACTAGAAATAACACAAAACAACTATTTGCAATGGAAAGCTAATCTCACTAAGTCCGCACTTAGACAATCTTTGTGAAAATCAGCATCATAAGCACTTGCAACATCTTTGATTGAAAATTAAATAAAACACTTTTTACGACATTCACATCTATCCAATTTCCAAATCAATATTCATTCAAGAATGAAATCCACATTAAACATTCAACCGTATTAAACATGAATTCCTAATAGGCATTTAATTCATTTTCGGAACATATCCAAATTACCAATTTGCATTACTAATTCATGCCTTGATTTCTATTGATAAATTTATTAATGCACATAATAAAAATCACTTGAAAATCACTATTTATTTAACATAGAAACCACTTTAAAATATTTTATTTAATAAAAATTAAATTCATAGCACATACTGATTTGTACCGGTACAGTTACAAGGTCAAGCGAGGGTCAAGGCCAACCCACAGTAGTGCTATTGTCGAGGTCGTAGACACTACCTGCCAGTAGTACTATTGTTGACTAGTAGCATGCCTACTGGTCGGTAGTGCTACTATCGACCGGTAGAAGACGCTACCATCCGGTAGCACTGCTACCAACCGATGGTAGTCTTACTGACCGATAGCACTGCTACCCACCAGTAGCATTCCTACTGATCGGTAGTACTACTATCGATCGGTAATAGTCCTACTGACCAGTAGTACTGCTACCATGTAGAAATACTACTAACCGATAGTACTACTACCTGCGGGTAGAAGACACTACCGACCCGCGTGGTGGGAGTAGCTCACCACAGGGTAAGGTAAAGTCCACGATAAAAAAATAAAATACGTTTTTTCCAAAGAATTAAAATCAATACACCCAAAATAGTTTAAACATGAAAATGATTCATTCTCTGTTCATTTCATGGGCACACACACACACAGTGCCAAGATCCAATTTCCAAATAGATATTTACCAACATGGTAAATGGTGAAATACAATCACACAAGCACCACAAATATTGGGCAATAGGATAATATGAAGCACACAACAAACTAAATCCAATTCAGTCTATTCCAAATAGAAGAGGCAATCCAAGAAGTTGATTTTCAAGAACACAAAACATACAACAAATAGATAAATGAACCATTTCTTTCCTATAAGCAATCATATGATATAAGCTTTACAAAATCAACAATAATAGGCATTTCTTCATCCATTCCATTTCTTTTATATAGTGGAAGCAACTAAAAAAATCAAATTTAAATTTCAAAACAAGAAGAGATTATCCAACCTTGAAGCAAAGTAGAAGCTAAATGGTGGAAGAATCCCAATCCTTGCAAACCAAATCAAATTCTAGCTCCTCTTCCAGAATGTTTTTCCAAATTTCTCTACCCAATTTTTTGCCTCCTCTCCCGTGAATTTTCAGGAATATATGGGAAAATAATTTCAACCTAAACTTTCTAGGTTGAAATTTTTCTCCACCAATCAGATTAAATTATTTAAAAAGTAAATAGCAATCAAGTTTTCTTCTTTTCCAAAAATAATTCTTTTCCAACAATTAAAATGAAAAAGTCAAATGGGAAGATAAAAAAAGAAAACCTTTTATTTTATTTTCTATTTTCCAAAAATACTTTCCTTCAACATAATTATTTAACATTTAAATGGCTTAGGAAATTATGTATTTTCTTTTACAATATATATTAATGCCCTTTACACAATGAAATAAGCCATTTAAACATTTAATCTGGCAAATCATAAATTAAATCAATAACCTTAGAGCATAATAATTAAGTAATTATGCCAACATAAGATATCATCATCCATTTAATTAAATAGCCATTCAAATGAATGAAAAATACGCAAGATGAAGAATGATCAAATGATGACTCACAAATGAGCAAACCAAAGCACTATGACTCACATACCGGCCAGACGAGAAAGACAACGGACTGACAACATTCACACGAGTGTAACTGTGGGTCAAGTTAGGGTCCAACATCTATATCCTCCACTCCCATCGGACATATAAGGCACGCTCAGACCTGTGAAACCAGGTGGAGTCGATACCCGGTACTTGTACCTGCAATGTCCTGCACCAAAGAACCACATGTGCATATAGACAAATATATATATATATATATATATATATATATATATATATATATATACATATACATATATATATATGTGTGTGTGTGTGTGTGTGTGTGTGTGTGTGTGTGTATATATATATATATACAGACACGAAACGCACACTGATGAAGGAGAATCACGACGTTCCCTGTCTCACCGGAGTGAGTGAAGGAAAATCATCTCCTCACACTCCATACACATGCAAACATGCAAGACATAAATAACACATCGCACATATAAGGTAAGAGTGTCAGTCCATGATAATGATCCATAAAATAACATTAATCATAAGCATTGAGATATTGCATAAAATCATACACCACAAATCCAGATAAAGCATGAAATAACATCTCATAAAATCTGAATTGATATACAATAATGTTCCTCTGAAGTCAATCAAAAACATACAAAAAGAGTTTGATCAAGGAGGGGTACTACACTTCCCTGCATTCTACCTCTTTTTCATTGAAGGAAATTTTGATGTTGTCATTCATAGAGGACCCCTCAAACAATTCTAACAGGTCCTGATGGAGGCTTCTTGTTTGTCTAGTTGGTCTCTTTGTAGCCTCCTCTAATCTCTATTCAATTTCATGTTGCAATTCCTCTGCAGTCTTTGTAGGAGAAAGAGGGGTAGTTGGCACTATTTCTAGTTTCTTTGCCTAAGCTGGTGAATCTCCTTTAGATGTTTTTCTAGGTTTCTTGGGAGCTATTCCTTTTGCAGGAGCAGTTTTTGTCACTTGCTCAACAGGGTTGTTCTTCTTTGGGGTTTCCTCGATGAGTGGGTTTTCAGTAGCAGAGGCACTTTCTACATGAGGATGAGCTTCAGTGGTAGGTGTTTCAATGGAAGCCATTTGGGCAACCCTTCTCCTCTTTTGAATTGGTTTCCTAGCTTTAGGAGGAGGGGGAAGCTCATCCGAAGACTCACTATCATAAACAATAGTGATAGTCTTTCGAATTCTCTTTTTCTCTTATCAACCTTTTCCTTAGGAGGGGAGCTTGCTTCGGCCTCCTCAAACATTTGCGGGGTAGATTGAGGACTTGGCTTAGCAATGGGAGTGTTAAAAATTGTTGGCACGGGCGGAATTACATCAAGGGGAATGACATGGGTAATATTTGGCATCGCTGAGCTAGTACCAGCTTCGGGGATATTCTCGGCAGTGAGAGTAGTAGAGTCTTTGTCAAAAGAGTCCATTTTTATTTTAAAAATGAAAGAGAGCCTGGAAAATTAAACAAAGACGCAAACCCTATAGACTCTAGAGCACACATAAAAGCTCTGTGTATCACAACTAAAATAGCCTAGCAAATGCAAAAGGATGGTGGAATAATTAACTTACTAGTCTTCCTTGCTAGGCTGAATTTGCTGGAGGGCATGTTGATTTTCTGAAATTAGCTCTTCTTCTCACTTAGGGATGCTCTGAATTCTTCTTCTAATGCAAGGTATGGGAGAACATTGAAGAATTTCTCTTTTATAGCGATGCCGTTAATTCATCCATGTTAGACAGAGCCAGCCATTCGTGCCAAATTTGAATTTCATTTGTTGACCAGGAAGTGAACAATCAAGATTTTTGTTGACAACCTTAGAATGATGACATGACATTTATTAGATTATCCTAGGCAACTCAGATTTTTCAAAATTTATGTTGTTTGAACCTGCTGTTATGATTTTATGCCCTTTACCATCTCTGCGAGATAAGCCTTCCTTTGTTTTCTCTTTATTTCCTTATCCCGCACCACCTTTTTCTATCTTGACAATCCTTGTGGGATAAGGCTTCCATATATTTACCTTTGCCTTTTATCCCGCGACACCTCGAAGCGTTCCTCTTATCCTCACGAGATAAGGCCATGCCACCTTTCCTTTATCGATGCCCTTTTATCCTTATCCCGCAATACATTTGTCAACGTTGTCTCCTCTCATAGGATAAGGCCTTTGTATGTCCTCTAAGCATCCTCTTATCCCGCATTGCTCATAACTCCCTATTGTCTTCCGCTTGAAGGCACCTTTCCTTGATAATTTTGATTCGTGCGGGATAAGCCTTATGAGCTTTCCTTATCTTATCCCATGATCCATCTCTTATCCCCACAGGAACGCATGGGATAGGAGATCCTATCGATCTCACCTTGTAATCCACATCCCATGACCATCACTATGTAGAATAAAACCCTTGCGGGATAAGGTTTTTTGCAATCCCTCATTACCTCTTATCCCACGCCATCATTGTGTCGGCCTATAAACATTGTGAGATAACTTTACCTTATAACTCTAAGTTATTTCCTATCCTATAGTTCCATTAGGGCATCTTAAAACTACTACGAGATAAGACTTTCCTTTATGCTTCTTATCTTTTCTTATCCTGATGTCACACTATATAGTGAAAACTGCTACCACGCTTGTGAATATTCCTTATCCCGTACGATCCTTTTGCTATTATGAAATGACTGTAGGATAAGGATCCCTTTGTTGTCTTTGTCTCCTTCTTATCCCACAGGGCTTAATCACGGCTTCAAAGGTGTCACAGGATAAGTATTGTTCTTTAAGCTTTGTAAATTCCTTATCCCACACAGTTGAGACCTCTCGTTGAAAATCCTATGGGATAATATTTCTTTGTATTTCCCTTGGCACACTTATCTCGCACAACTATGAGACTAAAGTGAGCACTTAGGTGGATCATTTTAGCTCATGGAGACTAGCTAAGGCTAAATTGATCATGTGTGGGGGCCTAACTAGGGAATTTTAAAAGGCAAAACCACAAGGACACTTAATACTTAGGCATATAATAAAAACTAAAGCGACAATGTCAAGTGGCGACTCCTAGCGTGTGGGGTCAGTGAACAAACAACAAAGGACCCTTTTGATGATGACTTAAAACCAGGACACCGGTGATCACAAGTAAACTACAAAACTTGACATTGCTTGGGAGAATAAGGGAAAAACTTAACAACTCTAAAACCCTTTTCAAAAATCTTAAGCCCTAAGTTCCAACACATAGGCAGGGGACAAATAAGACCAATTTAAAAAAATTCCAACACCCCACACTTTAGAAGCCACCCAAAATATTATTCAAAAATCACCAATAGATTACAGTATACTTGTAGAGAAATACTCTCTTAGGAATATCACCAATAGAGATCCAAAGGCAACTCAACAACTACCAGACTCTTAGAATACATCAAAATACATAATTTAATATTATGATGCCCTCATAAAAAGTGTTCCACTCTAGGAAAATTAAGGAACACAAAACATACACTATTATATCTATGATAGGAGCTAATGATAAATGGTTAAGCTTTAAAATGATAAATTATACATAAAATGTCTTTTAGGGGTTTTTCCCCCAAACCCCCCTTGAAGGGGCCATCCCCCCAAATTGCATAATGGGGGTTACTGCCCCTTGCAACCCATCACACTCATTTATCAACAATGTCCTTTTATTATTGCAAGACTGAGACACCATTTTCCTAACAAATTTTGCACTTGTCAAATATCTTGCAACAATAATGGGAGGGGTACCAACATTTTAATTGCTAGGGGCTAAGAGGCATATAGACTTCAAATATCATTTGGACTTCTCTGTGCTCGCAACCTTAGTTAAATAATATTCAATATTCATCAAAGTCTCTATCTTTACCAACTTAACCTTTTCATTCTTAATCATATCTCTAACAAATTGATACTAAACATCAGTGTACTTGGTCCTGTCATGAAATGTGAGGTTCTTAGCACAATAATTTGTCAGTTTATCATGTTTTATTCCAATATCCAAACACATTATCTTAAGCCAAATGGATTCTTTACAAGCATGAGTAGTTTCCATATGCATTGCTTCAGTAGTAGACAAAGAAACCACAACTTGTCGCTTACTCATCCAACTGATTGCGCCACCAAATAAAGTAAACACTTAAGCACTGGTAGATCTTTTTCTATCAACATCACCTGCCTAGTCTGAGTCTACGTAACAATGAATATCAAGGGAAATTTCATCTGCTATCAAATTACAATGATAACACAAAGAATACTTTGAGGCACTTTTCAAATATTTGAAGATTATTTTAACTACATCCCAATGAACTCTATCCAGATTAGACATAAATATGGAAATAACTCGCACTACTTGGGAAATATTTGGTCTAGTATAGACCATACCATACATCAAAATTCTAATTGCAATTTGGTAAGGCACTCTACTCATGTCTTCCATCTCTGATGGAGATGTAAGTTAATCTGAAATAGATAACTTCATTCCAATTGTAAAGGGAACAAATATGGTCTACAATAATGCATGTTAAACCTTTGTAAAACTAAATTCACATACTTTTTTTTGGTAGTTAAATAGCTAGAAGGGCCTGCTCCCATTAGATTTATTTAAAAAGTTTAACATAGTCCATGAAATATATAAGAGATCCCAAAGTATAACACAAAGACTAGAAAATGATTTTCCAAGCCAAAAAAAAGATCTAATCTAATAAAAAATGGATCTACCATCAACCTAGATTTGCTCAGACATATTCCAAACAACCCTAAAAGCATAACCTCAAGCTAAACAAAATTTATTAAAATAGTCGAACCTCCTAAAGACCCATGTGAAGACATCCTCTAGTCTTCATCCGCTTCCTCATCTGGGTGGATATCCTTAGCCTACATGTTCCATTCTAGCCCCTCTAGATAGTCGTAGTATTTAACCCACTCAAGGTCTTCATTGGTCTCAATATTCATCCAATTCATCAGGAACTCCAAACCCCTGGTTGCCTCATGCCGGTTGTCCTAGTATTCTTATTCATCATCAAGCAGAATAAGGGAAAATTCTTATGGAATTAACATAGGAATCAAGAAGCATGGTCACTAGAGATGTAATGTCCCCATTTTCAAGTGGAAATAATAAATAAATAAATAAAATAATTAATATGAGTTTTCCAAAGAAGTATATTTAAAGATAATTAATTATTTATATTATAAAGGTTAAGTGACTATGTTAAAATATTTAATATTTTTAAAAGTCACTTTATTGGAGTACTAAGAATGAATATTTTACAAAGTGATTTTAATTAAATATCTTTCAGAAGTTTCTCAGAGAGGTTATAAAAAAAATGTTGAAGGTTCATTTGGGGGTAGAGAAGAATACAAAAGATTGATTGGTTATTTCTCTGCGAAGATTTTTGGTTTGTGCTTGAGGCTAAACTCACCCAACAAGATAAAAATACCAAAGATTTGGAGGTGAGGATGGAAACCCTCGTTCTTCTTATAATGATTCCACTCAAGGATTCATAGAGTGTTGAAGGTTGTAGTGAGGAAGAAAACCCTCATTCATGGTAGACTTGTTATCAAAGAGATTTCTAGGTTTGTCAAATTTAAGTATCAGTTTAGATCGAGGGAAATATTTATTACTAGTCTAAATCTATATGGCTAGATAAATAAACTGAGAATTTTTTTATCTAAGTTTGTATCGATTAATTTAGGGTTTGGTCAAGATTTTTTATTTTCCAAGATATGAACTCTATTTTCAAAAATTAGATTTATAAAGAATCAAAGATTTTTTAAATATTGTTGTCACTTGTAACTAGGAATTTGGGGAAAAGGATTAATAACATAAATTAGTTAACCATGAAAACTAACAAGCTATGAAAATGTTCCTAATTCAATAAATAGAAGAATGAAAGACAAAACATCAAAAGAAAGCACAAACCAAAACACATATGTTTCCTTCATTAACCTCCATTGTCCTTGTTTCTCCTTCAAATTGGACTTTTATAGATCTCACCTACAAGATTGTACATGCAAGTGAAAGAAAGTACGATGACAAGATGAAAATTGCAGCATTAGGCCCTTTGTTGAGACGTTGGTTGAATGTTGATTTCTGAGTAAAATCCCTACTTCTCAAAGGCTCTTCATCAAAATCGTTGGTTTTTCCTTGAAGATATAATCACATGTGACGTAAAAAGATGCAAAGTGATACAAAGAATTGATGGTTAATGTAGAGAAAATTTCTCCTCTTGATAAGCTACCTAGGACTAGGTTGTCTCCTTTTCAAACTAGTTTTCAGACAAGGATGCTTCTTCTTGATATATTGAAGGATGTTCATGCGAGTGATCAAAGTTTCAACTGAGAGATTGGTTGGATGAATACTTTGTTTTGATTTCGAAGTCCATGCAGTCAAATAGAGGGTTCAATATGCCTCTATTGATATGACCAAGTACATCGAATGATATGATAAAAACTTCCTGATATTGGAAACTAAGCAAATTTGACCCACTTTAGAAATCTAACTTGGTATTTTGATGGGTTGACTTGAAACTTGTGATGAAATTTTCAAAAAGTTGATAAATTGCTCTTTGTTTTTGAACAATTTTGGTTATGCACTAAAACATATTATCTACGCACTAAAGTATGACTCTAATGCGCTAAAAAGTTGGTCAATTGTGCTATGCTGCCCCTAGAATGCACTATTTAATGTTCTTTCACAATGAAGATGTTGTTTTTGCAATGCGCTAGTCTGGTCTACTTAAGCACTAAAGATTGGTTGGTATGCACTATTTGAAGATGGATATGCACTATACTGATGTTCTTATGTGATATTCTGATCTTCACAAGTGCTATCTAGTTTTTGTCTATTAGTTGCAAATGTTGTTTTTGGCTATGTGCTAATATGATCTGTGGAAGTGCCAATGTGTGGATTTTATGTGCTATTGAATGGTTGACATGCACTAAAATGATGTGTTCATGCACTATTATGGATGCCTAATGCACAAAACTACCCTGATTTTCTCATTTTGATGATTTTGTGAAAGTTTTAAAATGATCTTTGTGTTTTTTATGGATGATCCTCTAAAAGATGATTCGAAAACACAACAAATAGAAGCGGTAACCATTTGTCTATACTAAATAGATAGTGTAAGCTCCATAAGATCTTTTCAAATCCTTGTTTGTTTTCATGGGTTTGCACAAGAATTGCATATCAAATAGACCTCTCTATTCTCAAGGGTCATTTAAAATATCAATAGCCCACACTTGATACTCCGTCAGCTCAAACAACCTTGTCACCCCCTAGAGGGCACCTATATTTTTGCCTTTGTGCGGAAATTAACTCAAAGAGGATTGCTCCTTAATTGGATTGTTATCCTGGGAGATATATGGTGAGTGTCTTGGGGGTGGATTCTTCCCCACCCTTGCACTATGATATTAGAAATGT
The DNA here is from genome assembly GCF_030272615.1 of Cryptomeria japonica. Taxonomy (NCBI): domain Eukaryota; kingdom Viridiplantae; phylum Streptophyta; class Pinopsida; order Cupressales; family Cupressaceae; genus Cryptomeria; species Cryptomeria japonica. Next base: position 300,126,733 of record NC_081414.1, read on the forward strand.
TTGCTAAATGTGATAAAACGAGGCTTCTAGTTCTAGAGTTTGTAATTAGGCTTCCATTCAGTCTTCAGTGACAAATTTCCCTCAGGAGGCATCCCAACTTTTAGAACAAAGGCTTTACATATCTTAAAGATACTTGGGGAAGGATAATCGCTGAGAAAAACTGTTGGAGGGGATTTTCATCAGCCTCTACATTTGATTATAGTGGGTTGGAATACTTGACTAAAAGTCGTTCCCCACTTAGGTCGCTCCCCTCTCACTGGCCTTATAGGATTCTCAGGAGGGTAGACCTACTAAAGGATGTATCTTATTTGTTAAATTGAAAGAAATCTTGAAAATGGTGTGTTTGGCTTTTTGATCACCCAATTAAGGGGAGAACATCTACCTAACACCTTCGAAACATGAAATAAACACTTTCTTTTTATCCCATATAGCAATTGTTTTCTAAAAGCTACCTTGGAGATGTTGCTCCAAAAGACATGTGGTTCTTTTTAACCCAAGATAGAAATGTGTGAAGATATCAAAAACTTTGAACAAATGAGATCTTGGTCAACCAAAGTAAATTTTCCAAATGAATCAACAACAATTTGCAACTTGGAAAGCTTTTCAAATAGGAAAGTGAAGGTTCTTTATAAGCTTCCAAATGAAATGTGAGGTTTTTTTTAATGAGCACCAAAAAAAGAAAGCATGAAGTTTATTTTAAGCCCCCCCCAAAAAGGTGAGATTCATTTTAAATTTTGCAAGAAAAGGAAAGCTGAGTTCTTTTTACGAACTTTAAAACTAAACAAACAAAACTAATCTAACTCCTCCTACAAACAACCATTAGAACTTGCAACCAAATCAGTTAGCCAAAATCAAATTCTGATGGTGGGATTTATAAGTCTAATTTCTGATTCAGTTACAAATTTTTTATCTCTTTTAATTCTATGCGCTAAACTATGAGATAGATGTGCTAAGGAATAATATCTACACGCTAAAAGATAGGGAATATGTGCTACTCTGGGACCTAGATGCGCTAAACTGGTGTTCCTATGCACTAGATTATCAGATAGATCTAAGCGCTAAATGTTAGGATAACCAGTGAACAATTGAGAGGGGGGGTGAATCAGTTGTTAACATATTATAACATTTAATCCACACAATAACCTTTAACCAAATTGAGTACCGATAAAGCGGAAACATATACCAGTAAGCAATGCGACTTAACAAATAAACATATAATCAATGCAAAGAAACCATACCACATACCACCATGATTTGTACATGGAAAACCCAAAAAGGGAAAAACCATGGTGGGAAGCCTACGCACAGTCAGATGATACTTCTGCAGAAAGTATGTGTTACAATGAGGGGCCTGTCCATGTAGGAAGGCACACTTCCTAGAGTGTACTGGTCATTACAAAAAGAGTCTCACTGACTACAAAGAGGCTACAACCATCTCAAGATAAATGGATAACAATCCAATAGAGTGAACTATCAGAGATAGCATCTACCATGCCTGATTACAGTCCCGGTTAAGCTCAATACCGAAGGACTAAATCCTCTTTCTTAATCCCAATTTGATCACCAATGATTGACCAAATCCTCTACTAGAATGATATTACAATATTTGCAAATTACATTCCTTGACCATGACCTTTTCAATAACCATGATACTCTACAAAGAGTTTCTACCTCTTATTTATACAAACCCTAAGGCCTAAACCAATTAGGTCAGCCACCTAAAATATATTACAATAAGATCAGTACATAAATCCATTTACAATGATATGCCATGTCTGCTCAAGACCAAAACAACAACAACAAATCCATAAATCATCCCGAAACATCCCAGTAACATGTAGAGAACATGTTATCCTGATACCAGTCCATAACCTAGATAGGTACCAGACCTATTATGGGTCCACCACGCCAAAGCAATGTATTGAAGCAGTTGAAGCATGATTAAAGAACTTCTTTAACATCCTGAAATCCATCTAGAAGCCACACCAACACCACATATGCATCCTGTCAAGATTCCTTAGTGGAAGCTTTGCCGATAAAGCCATAAACCAATGCCAGTAAGGGTTTACTAGAGTGTATGCTAGCATCCGATTACCAAGTCCATACCATTTGACCAAGACATGCTCCAAAAGCATGTACCACATGTAACCAAACACATTCCATAGATCCAAACATGTCGGAAGTGTCCAATAGACAGTCTCTTCTGTTGGTAACACTAGATATTCTACTGGTAACCAAAACCTGTCTGTCAGTAACTAAAACTTGTCTACCGGTAACCAAAACCTGTCTGTCGGTAACCAAAACTTGTCTGTTGGCAACCAAAACTTGTCTGCCGGTGACCAAAACCTGTTTGTTGGTAACCAAAACATGTCTATCGGTAACCAACCATAATAGATAGTGTTGACATCAATGACAAAAACATCAATGCAACACATAATCAATTCATCCATAATGCCAACAATCTCCTCCTTTGGCATTGATGACAACACTAGATGTGAAAAACATCTAAGTACCAAGAAATCCCAAACAAGTCTCCCCCTACAGAAGACAACCAACAATCTCTTGAATATCAGTAACTCTCCTCCTATGAATGATATCTCTGAATTTATTTTTCACATCACTATCTTTCCCCTTTGACATCAATGCCATAAATCTGACAAAAAAATATCAAAGCAAGAATATAAACCTCTGTATCTCAAAGTTGACTACTCCCCCTAAGTAGTAGCACCACTCATCAGTACTAGAATGAATAATATCTTTGATAATGCATGTCAGATTGATGACACACTGCATCAATCAAGTCTCTGTTGGAGAGGCAGAAATCCCTAACCCGTCTCTTAAATACTCAAATGATTCCTTAATTCTTAGACAACGGTTTAGTGAATATGTCAACAATCTGTTCTTTAGTGTTCACATAAACCAATTTGACTTCCTTTGCTTCTACCTTGTCCTTCAGAAATTTATACTTTATTGATATATGCTTAGTCTTAGATTGAAATATCGGATTATTAGACATGTCAATAGTTGTAGAGTTATCATAGTAGATAACTACCAGTTCACTATAGTTTACCCTGATATCCTTCAACATTTGCTTCATCCATAAGACTTGAGTGCAGTCAGTTGTTGCTACAACATACTCAGCTTCTGCAGTAGATAAAGAAATGCATGACTATTTTTTGTTGATCCATGAAACCAGTTTCTTTCCAAGAAATAAAGCTCCACCAGAAGTGCTCTTTATGTCATCAATATCTACTGCCCAATCTGAATCAGTATATGCACATAGAGTGAAATCATCATTTTTAGAATACCATAAACTATATTCTTTTTTTCCTCGCAAATATCGGAATATCCTCTTTATTGCACATTCATGATTTTTTTAGGATTACTTTGATATCTTGAAACAATACTTATTGCATTCATAATATCCAGTCTAGTCTGAGTCAAATATAATAGACCACCAATCATAAACTTATACCTTGTTAGATTTACTGGTGTAGAAGTATCCTTGATAGATAATTTCTCACTTGTCACCATAGGAGTACTTACTAGTTTGGAATTATCCATACCAAACTTCTTCAAAAATTCCCTCAGACACTTAGTTTGACAAATAAAAATGCCTTTGTCAGTTTGAGTAATCTACAAACCTAAGAAAAATCTCATCTCACCAATCATGGACATTTCAAATTCATTCTTCATATTGTTAGAAAATTCCATGCATAATTTATATTCTTCTCCAAAAATAATATCATCAACAAATACATCAATAATCAGAATATCATCATCAGTGATCTTATAATATAAATTACTATCAGCACTGCCTTTAGTAAAACCAAGCTTCAAAAGATATTTATCCAACCTTGCATACCAAGCTCTAGGAGCTTGTCTTAATCCATATAAATCTTTCTTCAATCTGAAAACCATATACTTCTTCCTCAAGTTCACCATTCAAAAATTCACATTTACCATCCATTTGATAAACCTTATAGTTCTTATAAGTTGCATAGGAAAGAATTAGTCTAACAACTTCAATTCTAGCTAGAGGTGCAAATGTCTCACCATAATCAATTCCTTCCATTTGAGAATATTCTTTACAAACCAATCTAGCCTTGTTTCTTACAACTTGACCATCCTCATTCAGTTTATTCCTAAAAATCCATTTAGTTCCAATAAAATTCTTATTTTTAGGCTAGGGAACTAAAGTCCAAGCTTCATTATTCTCTATCTAATCTAATTCATCTTCCATATCTTTTAACCAATGTTTATACTTACAAGATTCAATAACAATTGCCAGTTCAACTTGAGAAATAAGACGTACCTCATCATTTTCTAGTCTTCTTCTTGTCATAACTCCCTTGTTCCTATCTCAAATAATTTGATCTTCAGAATGATTTAATCTTACATACCTTGGTGTCTTATGAACTTCAAGTTTATTGCTCTAATCATTAGTCATAGTTGAATTTTCTAATTGTGTCAGTGTAACTATCTCAGATTCCTATACCGGTTGAGGCATTGATGGTTCAATTATGATCATTTCCACTATCGGTTCCCTATCATATGATATAGATTGATTTATGTACTGCTCATCCACTTTCACATTAGCACTCTCCATAATTTTCTACAATCTTTTGTTATAACATCTACATGCTTTGCTTTGAATTGAATAACCAATAAATATCCCTTTATCACATATAGGATCAAAATTTCTAATAGAATCATAGCATTTACTTCCAAAAATTCTAAAATTTTTAACAGTAGGTGTATGTCCAAACAATAATTCAGAAGGGGTCTTACCAGTTTCACCTTTGATGTGAACTTTGTTGAATGTGTAGACTATTATACTCACTGCTTCTCTCCAGTAGATATGAGGCAATTTGGCTTCCATCATCATAGATCTTGTTGCATCCAAAATAGTTTTCTTCTTTCTTTCGACTACTCCATTTTGCTGAGGAGTTCTAGGTGCAGATAGTTGTCTCCTAATGCCATTTGTCTCGCAGTAATTGTTAAATTCATGAGAAGTAAACTCACCACCATGATCTGATTTTAGACATTTAATTTTCAATCCAGTTTCTATTTCAACCTTTGCTTCAAAGATCTTGAATACTTCAAAGGCTTCAAACTTCTCCCTAAGAAAAGTCACCCACATCATCCTAGAATAGTCATCAATAATCAACATGAAATACCTACCACCTTGAAAGCTTCGAGTCCTTGTTGGACCACATAAGTCAATGTGAATCAAATCAAGTACATCATTACATTTAACATGTATGCTCTTAAAAGAACTTATAAATTTCCTTCCCAATTGACATTCCTTACGTACTGGATTATGAGGCTTCATAATCTTAGGTATATCTCTAACTGCCTTAGTTGAACTGATCTTAACAATACAATCAAAATTAACATGACACAACCTCTTATGCCATAACCAACTCTCATCAATATGAGCAATCAAACATGTCTTATTACCAGTTTTCAAGTGAAAGATATTACCTCCAGTCTGAATACCGGTTGCAATCTCCAAACCAGTCTTGTTAATGATTTTGCATTTTCTATCTTTAAATTGAAGTTGGAAACTCTTGTCAACCAATTGACCAACACTGAAAAGATTATTCTTTAAACCTTCTACATAATAGATATTATTAGTGTTATTCTTTTCATCCAAAGAAATAATACGTCTACCTCTGATCATACATGTTTTGTCATCTCCAAATCTGACTTGACCACCATTGTATTCTTGTAGTGAAAGAAATTTTATTTTATCTCCAGTCATATGGTGTGAGCATCTACTATCAATAACCCATTCATCCTTATCTTCAACTTTTGCTGCTAGGGCCTTTTCTTTATTTTTGATAGTAGGTTTCGATTCATCTTCCTTTAAAGCATAGAACACCCAATCCTTTCCATTGCCAGATCCACTAGTAGAGTCTTCTGTCAGTTCATCTTTAGAGTCATCACTTACTCCTTCCTCATCCACTAGGTAGAATTGTTTACATTTCTTGAATCTATATTTGTTCTAGTTAGGCTTAAATGATTTCTTAACTCTTTCCTCAAATCTTGCATTCCTTTCGGGACATCTAGATGCAAAATAACCAATCTTATTACATGCAAAACATTTAAAAGGTGCTTTTCCTTCATACTTACTTCCAGTTGGACCTTTAGGTACTCTTCTAGAAAATAAGGCTTCAAGTTGCTCAAATTCTTCATCTTCTTTCCTCATGTCTTCCAATTCTTTTTCATATAAGACTTTCCAATCACTTTTGCTGGTAGATGATGATGATGATGCATGAAAATCAGGTTCAGACTTTACAACTATAGAAGATCCAAATCCTTCAAACTCAAAAGAAGATAATTTCCCAATCAGAATGTCTATGTTAACTGAAGAGTTTTCCATTGTTATCAACTCATTAATTGCAGTTGCCTTCATCTTCTAAGTCAGTGGAAGGGCTCTCAATAATTTAGAAACTATTTCATCTTCACTCAAAAATCCTCCACAACATTGAATTCCCATAACAATCTCATTTACTCTTTCCATAAACACAACAATTCTTTCATTATCCTCCATCTTCAAATTTTCATATCTTACTCGGTAACCATCAAGTTTAGCATTTTTCACAGTAGGGTCACCTTCATTTAGAGTTTGCAATTTGTCCCACATAACCTTTGCCGATGATTTAATAGTTAAACCCATGATCTACTGATCAGTGAGTGCACACAAGAGGGCTTCTCTAGCTCTGCAATCATTTTCAATATTCTTATCCAAGTCTGTAGGACCAGGATTGCCAGATGTCGGATCATAAGCTGTATATCCTTTCTCATTGGTCTCCCAAATATCCTTGCCAAGACATCTAAGATGAGTCTTCATCTTGATCTTTCGTATTCCATAGTTTGTTCCATCAGGCTTAGGGTTTTCTCTTCTAACAATAGTTTCCAGTGGATTAGAAGTGTTAGCTGCCATATGATCTACCTCAAGTAGTTAAGCTTCTACAAAAGAGGACCAAAGCTCTGATACTAATTGTTAGGATAACTGGTGAATAACTAAGAGGGGGGGTGAATCAGTTGTTAACAGATTATAAAATTTAATCCACTCAATAACCTTTAACCAGATTAAGTACTGGTAAACAATGCAACTTAACAAATAAACTAATAATCAATGCAAAGAAACCATAGCACATAACACCATGATTTGTATGTGGAAAACCCGAAAAGGGAAAAACCATGGTGGGAAGCCTACCCACAGTCAGATAATACTTCTACAGAAATTATGTGTTACAATGAGGGGCCTGCACATATAGGAAGGCACACTTCCTAGAGCATAATGCTCATTACAAAAAGAGTCTCATTGACTATAGAGAGGCTACAACCATCTCAAGATAAATGGACAACAATCCAATAGAGTGAACTGCCAGAGATAGCATCTACCATGCTTGATTACAGTCCCAATTAAGCTCAATATCGGAGGACTAAATCCTCTTCCTTAATCCCAATTTGATCACCAATGATCAACCAACTCCTCTTCCTGAATGATATTATAATATTCACACATTACATTCCTTCACCATGACCTTTTCAATAACCATGATACTCTACAAAGAGTTCTACCTCTTATTTATACAAACCCTAAGGCCTAAATCAATTAGGTCAGCCACCTAAAATATATTACAATAAGATCAATACATAAATCCATTTACAATGATATGCCATGTCGGCTCAAGACCAAAACAACAACAACAAATTCATAAATCTGTTGGCATTATGTGAACCGGTATGAGGACATAATGATATTGTATGTTGTCATTGATGTCAATATGTGATATGAAGAGAGAACCGGTATATATGCCAAAGTAAAGCGGTATATTTGTTCAAGGTGAATCGACATGTAGTCATGGGAATCGACACATGGAAACATTGGATGACTACCAGTTGGTAGGTAGTTTCCACTTTAGGATTTTTGGTTGGAGTATCTTAAGCCTGTGTGACTCAATCAGTGATCTTTATGTGATGAAGTTAGCATGATAATGAAGAACAGATAGTGTTGCCACGTAAGCCATGTACGTGTGAAGGATATTACATAAAGAAGAGTGTCCCTATTTAGCTCAGGAATGTGCGAAGTCTATAAATGATGATAACTTGTGGTGGGTTATCAGCCGCCATGAAATTGGTGGAAAATGAATGATGGAAAATGTCTTGAGATTGGATCAAGACTGTTGCATTCAATATAGTATGATCAATGGTCACAATTGAATTGTTTGAATTCCTTAACCTATTAGGTTTAGGGTTTAGGGTTTATGCTTCCGACCTAACTGTTTTCTATAAGGTCAATGTTATGATTCTTTCAGAGTTTGTTGGCAAAAGTTGTGTGTGTGTGTATCTAAGAGAAGAGATACGGGATTCTTGCCAGACCAGAGGAGAGAATTCATATCTAGAGAGTGTAAGTGCAGAAGGTGAAGAGAAGCTTAAGCGGATCTGCATTGGCATTGAGTTCTATTATCAGGTCATTGATATACCTATTGATCTTTAACTACTTCAATAGTTGTGAAATCCCCTAATAGGGTAGCCTTAACCGACTTGTTGAAAATCCTCTAACAAGGTAACTGGAAGCTACCGAGTCATTGATATCCTTTAGCTATTGAGTTCTTGAAATCCTCTAACAAGGTACCCTTAACAGGGCTTAACCCTTAACCGGGTATTGTAGCCATCCCTTAACAGGGTGATCCCTAATAGGATCGGTTCCTAACAGAACCTATTGTATCTATCTTTAACCAGACAAGGCCCCTAACAGAGTGGACTTCCAAAGAGTTCAAAAACAAGCTTGTGGGTATTCATCCCCACCGTGGTTTTTCCCAGTTGGGTTTCCACATGAAAAATATGTGTGTCATGTGTGATGTTATGATTGTTTTTTGATTAAGTGGTAATGCATGTTGATCTTGCTGTAATATGTACATCTTTGATGGTAGATTGCCTATTCATGCATTAGAGTGAAATGGGAATGAACAGTTAGACTATATGAGAAGATAAGTGTCAACTGGTCTTTGCTCGTCTTAGTTACATTGGGTTCTGCCGGTTGAACTCTGTTGAAGGACTGGTGCTGCTGTTTGTCTGTTAGTGCATAAGTGTTAGTTGACAAACTGGTTTAAGGTTGAGTTTTTTCCTTTATTGATTCACCCCCCCCTCTCAGTACTAGTTTGGTACTATTTGTTCATCATTAAGTTATCAATTAGTATCAAAGCGTCCTCCAAGTCCTCTGTGTTATAAGCTTAACCACTTGAGGGAGAGATCCTGTTGTAATGATGAAGAGGGAAGGTCCAAAGTTTAACAAGGAAAATTTTGGTATATGGAAAGATAGGATGAAGATATTCATTAGAAGCATGGGTGCTTAGCACTGGAGCTATGTTGATAATGTCTATGTTGCCCCTACCGGTACTCTCACCGATGACCAAAAGAGAGAGATACAAGAAAATGGGAAACTCATGGAAGCCCTTATTAGTAGTTTATCTGACATTAAGTTTATTGATGTTCAGAACAAGGTAAATCCCAAAGAGGTATGGGATGCTCTTGAAAATATCTATGGCGGTGATGAACATGTAAAACAGGCTAAGGGAGAAAGCCTGAGAGGGAAGTTTGAAGATATGTGGATGGTTGAAGGTGAGACCATTCAACAGTATGGAATAAGAATCAAAACTGTTGTTGGAGATATCAAGAGTGCAGTTGGTAAAATAGAAGACTCCACTGTGGTAAGCAAAGTTCTGAGATCCCTATTGCCAGTCTATGCAATAAGGGTTGTCGCTATTCAGGAGCTGAGATCAATAGACAAGACTAAGGTATCCTTGGACTCCATCATAGAAAAGTTGATAGCCTATGAGCTAAATAGTTTTGATGGTAGTGTTCAAAAGACTGAATCAGCTTTTAAAGCTTCTGTTATTCCATCTAGAAAAGGAAAAGAAGCTAGCACCAGTGGTGAACCAAGACAGAGCAGAGAAATGGATAATGAGGAGATTCTGATGGCATTTGAAGCTCTCCTTGCTAGGAAGCTTCCTAAAGGAACCGATAAATACAAAGGTAAGCTACCTTTGAAATGTTTTTCATGTAACTGGATAGGACATATTGCTATGAACTATCCTAATAGTGACAACAAGGATAAACCGAAAAGACTCAAGAAATTCAAAGGAGGAAACTAGAGAAACTATTTTGTTGTAGTTGATGAAGGTGTCACAGATGAGAAATCAGAAGATGAAGAGAATGAATATATTGTGTTTGTTGTTGTAAAGGAAGATGTGTCAGACAAGAAGGCTCTTGTCTCCCACTTTGATAATTCCAATGAGTGGATCATTGATAGTGGCTGTTCTCACCATATGACTGGTGACCAGAGCAAGTTCCTATCCTTGGAGGAGTATGATGGTGGTGTGGTTCATTTTGGCAATGATGCACCATGCATGGTCAAAGGCAGAGGGTCCATCTCTCTGAATGGAAAGAGTAGTGTTGACAATGTGTACTGGGTTGATGGTCTCAGACACAACCTTCTGAGTGTTGCCCAGCTGAATGACAATGGCCTCACTCTGGAATTCAAGAATGGAGTTTGCAGAATCAAAGGAAAAGATGGTGAATTGGTGGCCACCGGCATGCAGACCAAAGGTAACCTATTTCATCTAAATGCAAATATAAGTACATGTCTTATGGTTAAATTTGATGATAGTTGGATATGGCATAGGAGACTCTGCCATGTAAACTTTGATAACATTGTAAAGGCCAGTAAGATCAAGGCAGTTAGAGGGTTGTCGGTGCTAAGCAAACCGAATAATACCTTGTGCAGAGAGTGTCAATTTGGGAAAATGTCTTCCTCAACCTTTAAAGGAAAATCTTTCACTGCTGACAACTTGCTTGATCTTGTGCATACTGATTTGTGTGGTCCTATGAAAACTAGGAGTGTGCGGGGTGATAGGTACTTCATGATTCTCATTGATGACTACTCAAGAATGATGTGGGTCACATTCCTGAAAGACAAGTCTGAAGCCTTTGTGAAGTTCAAAGCTTTCAGAGCATTAGTGGAGAAGGAAAGTGGTAAAAGGATCAAGTGTCTCAGAACTGATCAAGGAGGGGAATTCACTTCTGGTGAATTCAACAAGTATTGTGAAGAATTTGGCATCAAGAGGCAACTGTCTACCCCCCGGACTCCACAGTAGAATGGCCTAGTAGAGAGGAATAACTAGACTGTGGTTGAAGTAGCTAGAACCATGTTGATTCAAGGAAAAGTTGCTCACACCTTTTGGAGAGAAGCGGTAAGCACTGCAGTCTACACAATGAACCGGGTACTCATCAAGAAAGGTAAGGATAAAACTCCTTATGAGTATTGGACCGGTAAGACACCTGTGGTTAGATACTTTAGAATGTTTGGTAGCAAATGTTACATCAAGAGAAGTGAACTCCAGAGCAAATTTGATGCGAAATGTGATGAGGGAATATTCCTAGGATATTCCACCAAGAGCAAATCTCTCAAGTGTTTCAACAACAAGACTCAGAGAATTGTGGAAAGCAACAATGTAAGAGTTGATGAAACCTCTAAGAAAACTAAGGAAACTGACAGTGTGCAGGCGGTAAGTGAACCGGTTGCAACCTTCTGGGAACTGGTTGTCAGTCAACCAAGTACCAGTAACAGTGTTCCTGAACCGCTGAATGTTGATACTAATGAAGATGAGGATGAAGAGGAAAAGAAAGAAGAACCAGTCAAGACTATTCCTCAGTATGTCAAGCTGAATCATGATCCTAAGCAGATCATAGGAGATAAGGATGCAGGAATCCTTAAAAGAAGAAAGATCAGAGAAAACTCACGTTTGATCTCTGAATTTGAGCCTAAGTCATTCCAAGAGGCTCATAAAGATGAAGACTGGATCAAGGCAATGGAAGAGGAACTTGACTAGATAGAGAAAAATGGTACCTTGGTACCCAGACCAGAACATAAAAATGTCATTGGCACCAAATGGGGGTTCAGAAACAAGCTGAATGAGGATGGCATAGTGATCAGGAACAAAGCTAGATTGCTGTGCAAAGGATATGCTCAAGAAGAAGGAGAAGACTATGGAGAAACCTTTGCTCCTGTAGCCAGATTGGAAGGAGTTCGTATGCTTCTTGCATATGCAGCTTTTAAAGGATTCAAAGTATATCAAATGGATGTAAAATCTACATTTCTAAATGGTGTACTTGAAGAGGAGGTGTATATAGAGCAACCAGATGGGTTTTCCCTATCTGAAGACAGTGACATGGTGTGTAGGCTACATAAAGCCTTATATGTTCTAAAGCAGGCACCTAGAGCATGGTATGAACATCTACATTCCCATCTTGTGAAGATTGGATTTGAGAGAACAAGTGAAGATAGCAATATCTACTTGAAATTTGAAGGAGATTAGATCCTGATTTGTGAATTTTTTGTTGATGACATTATCTTTGGTGGAGATGACAAGATGAGTCATGAGTTTGTTGATGAGATGAAGGAAGAGTTTGAGATGTCACTCATAGGGGAGATTAAGTTCTTCATTGGACTGCTGATCTAGCATATGAAAGATGGTATCTTTATCACTCAGTCTAGGTATGTCAAAGAGATGTTGAAGAACTTTGGCATGGAAGATAGCAAACCGGTTGGTACACCGATGGTGACCAGTTGCAAATTATCAAAAGAGGATGATTTCACATTGGTTGATGAGAAGGAATACCGATCAATAATTGGTAAACTACATTATGTAGTGCATAGTAGACCAGATATTGCACATGCAGTTGGCATTACTGCAAGGTTCCATAAAAATCCAAGAGAATCCCACTTGGTTGTAGTCAAGCGGATTCTTAGGTATTTGAAGGGAACAGTTGACTATGGATTGTGGTACCCATACAACAATGATTTCAACCTGAAAGTATTCATAGATGCTAATTGGGCAGGTAATGTGGATGATCGAAAAAGCACAACTAGTGGTGCATTCTTTCTTGGTGGTAGACTGGTCTCATGGATGAGTAAGAAGCAGAGCTGTATCTCTTAGTCTACAGTGGAAACAGAGTATGTTGCAGCTTTCGTGAACTGCACTCAGACAATCTGGATGAAGCATGTTTTAGATGGCTTCAAAATCCCTGTATCTGAACCGATAAGTATATTCTATGATAACACAAGTGCTATCAATATTTCAAAGAATCCGATTTTACATTCTAGAACCAAGCATTTTGAGCTTAAGTATCATTTCTTGAGGGAAAAGGTTCAGAATAAAGGGATTGCACTGGAACATGTTTCCAGTAAGGAGCAGTTAGTAGACATATTCACCAAACCTCTGCCAAAGACTACATTTGTGTATTTAAGAGGTGAATTTGGGGTACTACCCCTTCAGGAGGTAAATTAAAAGTATTTGTTCCACATCAGTCAGGTATTGCATAGTCAATTTTTTTTTGATTGATGTGTTGAAGGATGCTACTCCTCAGGGGGAGCAGCATAATGGAACAGGGATGTTTGTGCCTCCACTTTGGTATTGCTGTCAAAGGGGGAGAAGAAGTGTAGTGGAGAAGATATCTATAGAAATTGGGGAGAAGATGAGTTTGCAGAAAGATATCTTTGTATATTGCCATCAATGCCAAAGTGGGAGATTGTTGGCATTATGTGAACTTGTATGAGGACATAATGATATTGTATGTTGTCATTGATGTCAATATGTGATTTGAAGAGAGAACCAGTATATATGCCAAAGTAAAGCAGTATATTTGTTCAAGGTGAACCGACATGTCAAGGTGAACCGGCATGTAGTCATGGGAACCTGTACATGGAAGCATTGGATGACTACCGGTTGGTAGGTAGTTTCCACTTCAGGATTTCTGGTTGGAGTATCTTAAGCCTGTGTGAATCAATCGGTGATCTTTATGTGATGAAGTTATCATGATAAAAAAGAATAGCTAGTGTTGCCATGTAAGCCTTATGCGCGTGAAGGATCTTGCATAAAGAAGAGTATCCCTATCTAGCTCAGGAATGTGTGAAGTCTGTAAACGGTGATAACATGTGATGGATTATCAACCACCATGAAATCGGTGGAAAATGAATGATGGAGAATGTCTTGAGATTGGATCAAGACTGTTGCATTCAATACAGTATGATCAATGGTCAGGATTGAACCATTTGAATTCCTTAACCTATTAGGTTTAGGGTTTAGGGTTTATGCTTTCGGCCTAACTATTTTCTATAAGGTCGATGTTATGATTCTTTCAGAGTTTGTTGGCAAAAGTTGTGTGTGTGTATCTAAGAGAAGAGATACATGATTCTTGCTAGACCAGAGGAGAGAAGTCATATCTAGAGAGTGTAAGTGCAGAAGGTGAAGAGGAGCTTAAGCGGATCTGCATTGGCATTGAGTGCTATTATCAGGTTATTGATATACCTGTTGATCTTTAAATACTTCAACAGTTGTGAAATCCCCTAACAGGGTAGCCTTAATCAACTTGTTGAAAATCCTCTAACAAGGTAACTCGAAGCTACTGAGTCATTGATATCCTTTAGCTATTGAGTTCTTGAAATCCTCTAACAAGGTACCCTTAATAGGGTTTAACCCTTAACTAGGTATTGTAGCCATCCCTTAACTGGGTGATCCCTAATAGGATCAATTCCTAATAGAACCTATTGTATCTATCTTTAACCAGACAAGGCTCCTAATAGAGTGGACTTCCAAAGAGTTCAAAAACAAGCTTGTGGGTATTCATCCCCACCGTGGTGTTTCCCAGTTGGGTTTCCACGTGAAAAATATGTGTGTCATGTGTGATGTTATGATTATTTTCTGATTAAGTGGTGATGCATGTTGATCTTGCTGTAATATGTACATCTTTGATGGTAGATTGTTTGTTCATGCATTAGAGTGAAATGGGATTGAAGAGTTAGACTATATGAGAAGATAAGTGTCAACCAGTCTTTGCTCATCTTAGTTACACTGGGTTCTGCCAGTTGAACTCTGTTGAAGGACCGGTGTTGTTGTTTGTCTGTCAGTGCATAAGTGTTAGTTGACAAACCGGTTTAAGGTTGAGATTTTTCCTGTACTGATTCACCGCCCCCCTCTTAGTATCGGTTTGGTACTATTCGTTCATCATTAAGTTATCAAAATCATCCTGAAACGTCCCGGTAACATATAGAGAACAAGTTGTCCTAATACCGCTCCATAACCTAGATAGGTACCAGACCTATTCTAGGTCCACCATGCCAAATCAATGTCTTCAAGCAGTTGAAGCATGATCAAAGAACTTCTTTAGCATCCTGAAATCCATCTAGAAGCCACACCAACACCATGTATGCATCCTGTCAAGATTCCTCAGTGAAAGCTCTGCCGATAAAGCCATAAACTAGTGCCAGTAAGGGTTTACCAGAGTGTATGCTAGAATTCGATTACCAAGTCTATACCATTTGACCAAGACATGCTCTAGAAGCACGTACCACATGTAACCAAACATATTCCATAGATCCAAACATGTCGGAAGTGTCCACCAGACAGTCTCTTATGTCAGTAACACTAGATCTTCTACTGATAACCAAAACCTATCTGCCAATAACCAAACCCTATCTGTCGGTAACCAACCATAATAGCTAGTGTTGACATCAATGAAAAAACATCAATGCAACACATAATCAAGTCATCCATAATGCCAACACTAACAAGAAGATCCAATACGGTGAAAGATGGTTTATATGCACTAAACAGTTCCATGGATGCACTAACGTTAGCTATGGATGCACTGAAGAAACTCTCAAATGTGCTATTCTGATATTTTTGATGTGATCTTTGTGTTCAACCTGCAAAAAAAAATGATATTAGATTTGGGGACATGCCCCATGGTGGGCACCAAAAATGTGTGCTGGAATCTGTGGTGATCAGAATATTAACATTGAGATCAAAGAACCAACATACTAATGAAACTTTTGAGTATAAGATTAACTAATTTAAACTAGTTCAAACAAGTTAACTTCCCAAGATGTGTCTCATTGTTCTTTATCTCATAAGATCCCTAAAGCCAATGTTTTTCTCTCAGATCATTGAGCAAATAACTTAGGAATGACAACTCCAAGAATGAGTAATATTGTGATCTATATGCATGAATGCAATCTAAGATCTAAATAATATGCTCAAGTTATGATGTGAAACTAGGATGAAGGTAATGATATGATAAAGATAATAACAAACTATAGTAACATGATATAGTAACATGGATATGCTATTATATGAAATGCTTCTAAATGCTAAAATGTCATTCTAACAAGGAGAGGCTAAAATGCTTGATATAATTAGACTATAATGTAGATGCATAAAACTTGGGATCTAGAGAATGAAGAAAATGAGCTCTATTTATAGAGAAAATAGGGAAATGGATGGTTAAGATTCAATAATCCTAACAATGGCTAGGATTGAAATTTACTCAATCCATGTTTACAATTTTCACAAATGAAATGGTTACAATTTTCAACAAGAGGTGGATTGAGAGGAGATGAAAGAGGCATTAAATACCTGAGAAGACATGAAGGTCACCTTAGGAGGCTGGGTGAGGGTTAGGTTAGGGTCATCTATTGGATAAAGCTTTTACCCAAGGGGTAAACTCTTGTGTGAGGGTTAAATGGGATAGCTAGGGTCAAAGCCATGAGTGCTTGATGAGACACCTGAGTTAGATGAGGGCTAAGTTAGAGAGAAAGTCTCTAACCATGAGGGAAGGTTGGATTAACCATTAATGGCTAAGAGGACTTTGGGGACAAATTTGTAAGAGCCTTACAAATTTGGGGAATTCAACAAGTTAACTTGTTGAAAGAATAAAGTCTTTAAGGCATTTAGAAGACTTTCTCCCAAAGTTTGAGAAGTGACCTCCCCAAATTTAGGGATGTGATATGATTGGAATAATTAAGGCTAATTGATTGGGATTAGAAAGGTTCTAGAAGAATGTTTAGGGAAGTGGGAAACGTAGAAAAGTGCAAGTGGTGGGGTTATAAATAAATTTGATTAATTTATATGCAAAGATGATTTTAAGTAAATGTAAATTGAATTAAAATGGTGAAAATGACATGTAATTAAATAAAGTGAGTTATTTATTTTAAAGGCTAGAAAGTGGTTAGATGAATTTAATTAAATAAATTGAAAAATTCATTTAATCAAATAGATGAAAAATGGAGAAATTAGTTAAATAAGATTTAATTAATAGTGGGATGCAGTTTAAATAAATATTAAATATTTATTTAACTAGGTGGTCAAATTTATATGTCTACAATTAGTATTTTATATGAGCAATTGAATAAAAAATAAAAATCAGAAAATACATCAACAATAAACCATATTTACAATGTTGATGATTTCATAGTTGATACAACAATGTTCAGTCTTCTTTCATGCTAAATGTTCTTAAGTTGTTTGGAGTAATCTTTAAAAGTGCATGAATCCCGAAACTAATCAACCTGTCAAACTGACACATTGACATTCAAACTAGAAATCTATCTCATAAAAAATGGTGTCAACTAGGGTGGCCTATTATAGTGGTATTAGAGCACATAAATTTCCGTTCCAACCTATTGGGGAACTCTAAAGATTAATTTTCAGTTGGAGAGAAAATTTTAACTTAGTGGAAAAGATGAAATCAAGAGCAAATGAGAAGATGGGTTCCTTCTCAAATGATTTCATTGATACTTTCAGTGTAAGCAACAAAGGGACTTATAGAAAGAAAGTGAAGTGGTAAATTTTCTCTTTATAATTGGTTTAGAATTGTAGTCTATGAAAAATCATGATAGTTTTCTCTCTAAGTTGGAGGAATTAGAATCATATTTGTGTAAGGCAGAATAATTAGATTGGAAGCTTCTAAATTGGGCTTCAAAGCCTTTAATTCTTTCTTTGATCCAACACAGATTTTTAGAAAATTCTCATGAAAATATAAGACTTTTAGTTGCCTCTTGTCTTAGTGAGATCACAAGAATAATAGCTCCTATAGTACCCTATAATGATGATGTACTGAAGAAGCCTCTACAACTGATTGTGAAGAGCTTTCATGGATTATAAAATGTCAAAGATTCTACCTTTGGTAAGAGGGATAGGATTTTAGAAATTATGGCAAGAGTTAGGTCGTGTGTCATTATGATTGATCTGAAGTGTGATTAGTTGATTATTCAAATATTTCAATGCTTATTAACCAAAATCAGAAAACACCATTCACACAAAGTTAGAACAATCATGCAAACTATTTTGTCC
Source organism: Cryptomeria japonica (assembly GCF_030272615.1). Taxonomy (NCBI): domain Eukaryota; kingdom Viridiplantae; phylum Streptophyta; class Pinopsida; order Cupressales; family Cupressaceae; genus Cryptomeria; species Cryptomeria japonica. Next base: position 300,144,942 of record NC_081414.1, read on the forward strand.
TTAATTTTAGATGAGGATGAAAATATCTACAAGAGGTTACAATCAAACTTGTTGACATTTGGAGGAAGGAGCAGCATGTCTCACCTATTCTTATGAGTTCTCATAAATTTTGATTGAGCATAAAATTCAGAAGTTCAAGAAACAATTGACTGAAGAGGAGATAAATTTGTTAAGGTTTGCAAGTTACAAGATCTCCTAAGAAGAGAAAGAACCAAATGAGAAGAGAGAATATTTATTCCACATGTCACAAGGCTTGGACACTTGATCACATATGTGGAAATAATAAGGAATCTTTTTTTATCACAACCAGGTGTTGTTGAGGACAAAGTCACATTTGAAGCTAAAGATTGTGAAGAAGATGACACAACTCAAGAAGGGACAATGTTAGAAACATAGAATGTATATAATAAAGTTCATGGATCTTCTTATGATGATGAATTGTCTAAAAATGATGGTATAATAGTAGCCTTAACCTTGAATTTAGATCAAGCCATTAAGGATTTTAAGGTTTGTGATGATATTGAAAACACTCTTGAAAGGTATGATTAATCATGTGTGATTTTTAGCAACAATTCACTTATGCATGATTCTGTTGTGGAGGCAAAAGCTAATAAGTTGGAAGATCCTAAATTTGATTAGGAAGTGGATACATTTGAGGATGCCTACTTGGTAAATTCTAAAATAGAAAAAATCAGCAGGTTCTTGGATGAAAATTTAGGTTATGAATTTAAAAATATTGCAGCAAGCGATGAAATTCCTAATGACCAAGGGGATATCCTATTTTATGATTCTAAAACATACTAAGAAGATGACACTCAAGGGGATGATTTGGAGGACTTATCAGAAAATGTCTTTCAAAATGATGGTATTTAGACACTTAGTTTAGAAAATCAATTTAAGGTCACTAATGATATAATTGTTTCAGCCTTAGTACATTTTGGCGATACTCATAAGAACATAGAAGATCTCTATTGGAAGATCCAGTTTGAAAGGAGACAAAAAGGAATGGAAGGTGAATCTTATATTGAAGATTTCCGGGTTATCAAGAAGCTCTTGGGTCACTAAAATATGACTATTTGCAATTACTTTTAGACAGCGATTACATCATTAAGGTTGTTGGAGTTTATGCTAATGCATTGGGAAAAAAGGAGGATGAATCCAATAAGCTCATCATAGAGATTAACGACACTAAAGAGACATTAGAGGATACACAAATGGCTCTATAAGAAGCAAAAAACCAACATGTTGTCATTGAATAGTTCAGGGAGTATAAAGCCAAAGAAATGGCAAAGGAAGTCAAATAGACAATTGATGAAGTTGACGAAATCTAGGAAGCCTTTGACTTAGAGTACTGTCCTAAATTGGCATTTTTAGATTTAGGATAGCAAGATAGATGGCTTATGTTGGAAAGAGGAATTAATTTTTAGATTGTTGATAACCCTCTGTGTGTGTTGAGTACTAAATTGACTTTGGATAATCCACTCTTTAAGTTGGATGATGAGGTGGCTCTTGTTCTTGATGAGATGAATGGAATGTGGGATCTAGGTGTGTATGTTATAATGTGTTGTCTATTGGGCCACCCAAGATCATTGGTAACTTAATTTCTATAGAGGATTGTGATGATATGGGTTACCATGGTTTGATGGTTGACCTTGAGGGGTTACCTCACGACAATGTGTACATTACTAGTCTTTAGTTTTATAAGGATACCATTGATGTTGAACATACAAATTTAATTATATGTATTCTTAGTTGGGGACATATGGGAATTAGAGTAGAGAAACAAAAATGTGGTGGAGTCACTCTTTGGGTTGGTATTTATGCAACCCATCCTTTTCAAGAATTGTGGGTGATTAATGATGTTGGTAGAAGCATGCCATAGAGTGTTGTGAACTTGAAAAGTGATACTAGTAATATTTTTACCTCTTATTTTAGTTATCATATGAGTTCATTAGATTTTGATTAAGACTCAACATTTTACTGAGTTAGGAAAGACACTGTAGCCACAAGAATCGAATAAGAAAAAACTTCATTTTGGCCCAAAAATTTTAGTATTGCAACGATGTTTTGTCAAGTTGCAGGTGTTATATATTGAAAAATTAGATTTGATCAACTATATATTTGATCATTTTCAGTCCAATTGGATCATTGTTAGTTTTATATTTGGACCTCAGTTAGAATAAATAACATATTTGGTTAATCGAGCTGGGTATTGGTTTGATGTTCAAGCACCAAATTATTGTTATTTATTATATTCAACTCGTACTAGCTTTTGAGACAATAAATTATATTTCAAAGGTACTTTATTTGATAGAATGCAAGGAGTTGTGAATGAGAGAGCTAATACTGATTATTTTGAGCTTACTCTAATGGTGCCTTGGATAGTTTTCTTTGAGGAGCATCTTCTTAAGGAGTTGATTAAGCTTTTACAGAAACTTATTGCTCATCTCATAGGCAACTTACAAGAGGTCTCTATTATTGGTGTCAAGCAAGACAATGCTTTGAGTGAATAGAGCTTCAAGTCTCCTAGATTGACTTGGGACCCTAGGATTATGTTTTATTTAATTATGGTTCAATTTGTTTTTTTAGAGTTGAGGTGGCATTGCTTGAGGACAAGAAATCTTTGAGAAGGGAGGATTGTAATGTCCCCAATTTCAACTGGAAATAATAAATAAATTAATTTTATATTATCTAAAGAATTATATTTAAAGACAACTTAATTAATTATTTATGTTATAAAGGTTAAGTGATTATGTTAAAATAATTAATTTGTTTAAAAGTCACTTTATTGGAGTAATAAGAATGAATATTTTATTAAATGATTTCAATTAATTATCTTATGGAAGTTTCTCAGAGTGGTTATAAAAAAATATTGAAGGTTTATTAGGGGATAGAGAAGAATACAAATGATTTATTGGTTTTTTCATCGTGGAGATTTTGGTTTGTGCTTGAGGCCAAAATTACCTAGTAGGACGAAAATCCCAAAGGTTTGGAGTTGAGGATATAGACCCTTGTTCTTCTTGGAGTAATTCCAATCATGGATCGATAGAGTGTTGAAGGCTATAGTGAGGATGAAAAACCTTCTTCATGGTGGAATTGTTCTCAAAGATATTTCCAAGTTTATCAAATTTAAGTATTATTTTGGAATGAGGGAAATATTTATTGCTAGTTGTAATGGTGAAAAATTAGGGTTTCCACCATAGATGTATGAAAATTGCTAATTTTCAATTAGGGACCAAAACATTAGGGAAATGAAGAAATTAGATAGATTTAAACCTAGGAGGTCTAAATATTGATCTAATTCTATGGGTGTTGAATGTGCCCTATTCTTTCCCTTAAGTTGAATTGGTTTATTGAATTTGTTGAAATTAGGGCAAATGTATTGGAATTGATGTAAAAATGAATAAATGGTAAGTTACAGTCATCAGATTGAACCATGAACTTGGATCTAAGGATTGTAAGAGGATTAAGAACTATTCCTAGAAGAAGCTCCTAATTTGTCAAGACCGATGTGATGGTCGCTCTAGCCCTTTGCACTTTTTGCACTCTAATGGGGGATCAATTTTTCTATGTAAATAAAGATTATCCTAGAGATCACAACCCTGTACTTGCTTCCTACACATAAAAAGAAGGGGAAATAGGTTGGAAATAGGGGTTTTCCTGATTCAAACCCTGGTTTTGGAATTAACAATGAAATAGAAATGAAATCTAATTGAATTGTAGTAAAGGAAATGTTCTCCTTTTAAGGGAGATGTTGAATAATAACTAAAACATAAATTATATACCTCCTTATGAATTTTTGTTTGTCTCCACATGAAATTAGGGTTTCATGAAGTCTTCAATAATATAAAACATGAATGTCAACTCCAATGCTTGAATCTTGACTTTATCTCTTCTCTAATGCTTGAAAGATGACTGATTGCTTGCTTTCTTGAACTTGAATGCTTGATTACTTGACATCAAATTTTATTTCATGTGTGTATATATCAAATGAGAGGGGTGGACCTCTTTTTATACTTGCCCATTGAAAAGAAAACTATTCCTTTTACATTAGCCGACACAAAGTTGGATTTCCCACTCATATTTTATGACCATTAAGAGGCCCAAATTTGAGTCCTTATTGGCAGGACCAAAGTGTGGTTCCTTTTTCTTGAGAGGAGACTAGGGAATGGTGCCCTCATCTTGCCCAATCTGAAAAAAAAATGGAGGGCAGGGTGATGTGCATAGTGAAATTGTTGATAAATTTGAAAAGAAAGAGCATAACTAGGTCCTATTCAAGCCTAAGAGTATGAATGCCAAGGTGAGGGCTCAAATGGAGTCAAAATTATAAGGGAGTACAATTTAGTATGCTAAATTTAGCTCCCACTTTAGCAAGAGTATGAGAATAAGCATACTCTCGGTAAAGTACAAAGGTTCACATTATAAGGATTTCATCAAGATTCTAAGGAGGCAAGACATACCAATCCCCCAGTGGACTTTAGGTATCTTAAAACTTCAATATCAAGATAGAAGGGACATCATAAGAAAGAGAGAGAAAGAGAACCATGACTGCAAGCCTAGTAAGGTTCACTTACCTTGATTCATGAAAAGAAAAATACCCAAATTAAAAAGAAAAAGGCTAATTTCACTAAGTAACTTGAGTATCGAGATGCACAAAAAGAGAAATATTTAGTGGAGTGTATGCCCCCATGTTAAAGTGATTATGCACACCATATCAGGAGTAATTTATTTAAGTTAGTATACTGTAGCGTCCTAAAATTGTGACACTTGCAATTTTGACTGCATTTCGGTCTTCACGATGGCGACACAACACGAAACCTGAATGGAGACCCTGAAACTTGCTCACGACATTAAAAAACTATATTTTTCCAGCACCCTGGCCTGATCCTCCTTGCAACCTGCTGTCCCGGGAGGTGGGACCAGAGCGCCCAGCGCCTTGGTCCCCCAGGACCATGGCGCCCAGCGCCTTGGTCCCTAGCCCTATTTTGGGCCCGGTCTCTTTTGGGACCTCGGGTCTTTATGTTTGCAATTTGGAAAATATTGTTTCTTGGTCGGCCTAAGGTCGGGAAAATCAGTCTATCAACCCTAATTGGCAAGTATATAAACTACATTTTCCTCTCCCATTTGGGTAGATAAAAAAGAGGAAGGACATATGTGTACAAGATGTGGAAGTGATATTCAAACATTCAAGCATTCAAGCATTCAAGCATTCCTTCAAGCAATTGATCATTCTAAGTCTCCATTCAAGGCTAAGTGTTGCATTCAAGACAAGGATTCAACCATTGAAGAGGAGATCACATACAACATACAACATACAACATACAACAACATCTACATCTTCGCATGTAAGAATACAAACATTCTTACAACAAGGTACTAGTACTTGTTTTACATTACAAACATTTACATTTACAACATTTCTCATTTCTTGGTTAATTCCAAAACTGGGGTTTGACCTAAGGGCAAACCCCTAATCCCTAACCCCCCAATCGTCTTCGCTTTTCTGTGTGTAGGTTGTAGGTACGCGGCTGAAATTGAAGATCTGGAATCCTTGTGCAGAGACGAACCGATCTCCCTTCGTTTCGCGGATTTTTCAAAGGACCGTGTGCACGCCGGGCGCCATCGTCTGGTCAACTTTTGCTCAAATTTGTAGGACAGTGTCGTCTCGACATTTTACTGCTAATTTCAGGTCCGCAGCTTCATCCCATATCCCTATCTCTATTTATAAGCGAATCTTTCTCACTTTTCATGCATTCCTAGCTTAATCATTCTATCCACATTCTTTACAAAAGAGGGTAGCCTTGCTGTCTTAACCCTTGAAACTCATTTAGAATCCAATCTTGCATTGTGTGGGATTGGATCTTGTGGGTTTAACCCCTCTTTTGAATGTAAAGTCTCCCCTAAGTGAAAATCGTCAATCCTAGTAACCTCCCTTCTCTCTCCTTGGAGTTGGAAGAGGGGAGAGCAACTAGGGTTCGATTTTTCTGCTTTACATTTTGGTGAACCCGACGTGAACATCCTTTCTGATTATTCATGGTTAGATCTGAAAATTGGATGCCTTGATTACATTTGCATGTTTGATCTTTTGCAAATTTTAGAGGTTAATTGCATAAAAACCCTAAATTTTCTTTTTAGTAATTGAGCTTGTGAAATGTTTACTTGTTAATGCTTGTTTCAGATCTACCCTTCTATTACAAATTATCAATTCATATTTGTGCTTTAATTCTGAAAATTAAGTGGTTAAGTATCAAAACCCTAATTTTTGAAACCTTCTTGATTCAACCTTTGACTGATATTTTCACTGATCAAAACATCTCCAAATCAGCTGTAACTTTGGATTCCGCAATAAAATCATAATATCTTTCATCCCTAAAAATTTGGAAAAAAGTTGCGAGGACCGTGTGCACTCCGAGCGCCATCGTCCCTGACATTTTTTCCAAAATTTCGGAAGCTAGATCTTACTGTATTTTTCTGCTAAAATCCAGAATTTTGGCTGATTTTATCAATTCTAACACTTTCAAAATTAAAGTCAAAGTTGGTCTTGTGATTGCTTGGATTAAGGCTCCTAATCATTCAAAAATTGTTGAAATTGGAATTTTGTGTCAAAATTGTGTTCTTACTGTCCTAAATCTGAAAAGTGTGTTAGCATTCATTCAAAATTTCAGTCTTTATTCAAATTCTTGCAATTTGTGACTTTTGAAATTAAGTGCTTAATTACAACAACTTTGATTTCCGCTTTCAAAATTGAATTTTGCGTGAAATTGAGTCAACTTTTAAATTTCAAAACTTGCATTGCTTTTGGTATTCCCTCTAAAATCATAAAATTCAAAATTTCAGTTTCCCTCTCTTTTTCAAAATTCAAATTTTGCATTTTTCGACAATCTTGGTAGGGTTCAATTTTGAGATTGCAATTTTAATTTGGCCTATCTACAGATCATAAAATCACTCAATTTTTTCAGATTAGCTTTAAAATCATCATAACTTTCATCCCTGCAAATTTTGAAAAAAGTTGCGAGGACCGTGTGCACCCCGAGCGCCACGGTCCCTGACATTTTTTCCGAAATTTCGGGAGATTGTCGTGATTGCATTTAACAGCTTAAATCTAGAAGATTGGCTGATTTTACTAAAATTTGCTACCTCTCAAATTCAAAATCTTCTCTCCCTCTCTAGTGCATGAGTTTTACAACAATAAGCCCTACTTACACTATTCCCGTTAGATGAAGCCTTAGAATTAAGTCTTTCCAAGGTTTAATTACTGAGGAGATGGAACCTAATTTGAATAGCCTTTTTAACGAGGACATGGGTAATTCCTCTAATCCTCCTAATGATGAAGAAGCTCTCCATGAGGTTTTTGTAGAACAACTTTCGAAATTGGATAATCAATTTGACGATTTTTGACAATGGATGTCTCAAGAATACCCCGATAGTCAAGCTCTTCCTTTAATTGAGGGTCTAAAACGTATGGTTCAAAGTGATAAGAATGGAATTGATATTTTGCGTGGTATTGCACACATTGTGGATTCGAATGTGATGCCTATGAAGAGTTGTGCCGAAACTTTAGGTTATACACAACCTCCTACACAAGTCAATCATTCTATTCCTTTGACAACTTCTATTGCTAGCATACCTACCTTTACATCAAATATAATGGCTACTTCTATACAAGACATTCCGCCTATGATCACTAGTCATGGGGGCAATCCTTCCTCTTCAATTAACCCTCTTCCTTCATTCAATCCGACTTCTTCATTCATTCCTTCAATGAGTGTCCCTATTACATCTCCACAAATGAACATGACGCAAGGGGGCAATTCATTCAACCATTCCATTCCTCCTTGTAGTGTTCCTCCTTTCCAATCCTCTCCTATGACTAACTATCATAGTGTCCCGCCACCTTACTCTTTACCTTCTTCCAATAACATAACACCTCCATCTCAATCTAACACATCTAATATGAATTCTTCGACTGAAGCGACCATTAACAATCTTGCACAAACTGTCTCTTCTTTACAGCAACAAATTGCCTCTATGAATCAATCTAAGTTTAGTGTGCCCACATTTGATGTTGCGAGCCCACTTTCTCTTGACATTGTTCGAGCTATCCCTCCTAAAAATGTTGAAATCCCGCATTTGGAGCTTTATAATGGTAAAGGAGATCCTCTAACACATGTTAAGACTTTTCAAACAATCTGTACTGATTTTGCTTATGACCAAAGGTTGCTTGCAAAACTGTTTACTAGAACATTAAGAGACAAAGCCCTACAATGGTATTGCTCGTTGCCTTCTTATTCTATTACTTCTTTCAAACAACTTGCAAATGCTTTCATTCAACAATTTCAAAACAATATAAGTCCTAAAGTTACTTTGATTGATTTAATGCATTATAAACAAGGTGTTAAAGAAAAAGTGACTGATTTCATTGGTAGATATAAGCATTTGTATGCTCAAATTTCTTTTCCAGTGCCTGACAATGATATTCAAAGAATCTTTATTTCTAATTTACAAAAAGATATTCGAGACAAACTTCTATTTTCTGAGTTTACTTCTTTCCAACAGTTGTGTGCAACTCTTCACAATTATCAACCGACTGTGAGTCAAATGGAACAATCACATCCTATGGCTCCGAGTGATAAGGGTGATAGTAGTCAACAACCTTTTGGGAAGTTTAAACCGAATAGAGATTCCATCAAATTCAATCAAAACATCATCAACAACAATGTGAATGCAGCATCAGGTGTGCCTCCTATTTCTAAGTTTTTCAAGAAAGAAAGAAAGTATACTCCTTTGAATGAATCATTGCATAGTATTATGAATAAGCTATTGGAACAAAATGTGCTTACTCTTCCTCCTATAAGGCAAATAGATCCTGCAAAGATTAATTCACCCTTATTTGATAACAAATCTTTTTGTCAATTTCATCGTCAACCTGGGCATGATACTGAAAAATGTTTTGCTTTAAAGGGTAAAATTCAAGATTTGATGGATAATAATACTATCTCTATTTCTGGAGTGAATGATAAAGGCAACACATCTGTAGCTCCTCCTAACCAAAATCTTCAGATTTTTACTGATCCATTACCTTCTCATACCTCTAATGCGATTGAGACTAATGATTCCTCTTTCTCATCTGATGGTCTTGTGTCTATGACTCCGAATGTGATTAACTTTGTAGAGCAGCAAGAAAACCCTAAAGAACCTTCCATCACATTTGATTCTAGTGAAACTATCAGGGCACCTGATGGTCCTTTATACATAGTTGCAAAAGTCAAGAATACAGCTTGCCATGGAGTGCTTATTGATCGTTCGTGCATGGTTAATGTTATCACTGAAGAATTTCTTTTTACTTTGCAATTGAATCAAGTGATCTATGACAAAATAGATGTGGTTGTGAAATTATTTGATGCATTTTCTTCTCCTGCAATTGGTTCTATTACATTACCTATTAAAGTCCATAACAAATCCCTTGATGTGAACTTTGCTATTATTCCTTCATCCGAACAATTTCGTGTGAAGCTTGGCTATCCTTGGCTATCTTCCATGAAAGCTATTGCTTCTCCTATTCACAAGTGTTTGAAATTTCCCCATAATGGTGAAGTTGTTACTGTCAATCATAGTCTCTTTAAACCAGCTGAAAGAACTTCTAGTGTTCCTATTGATTATTTTTGGCCTAAACAATTCCAATCTCTTCCTCCGCAAAGTGATCATCTTTTCAAATCTTATCAAAAGTGGAAAACAGATATGATCCTATCTCTAAGTGAACCTAGAACACCCAAACTTGATATTCCTATCGTTCTTGAGAAGGAAGTTCTTCCTTTGAAAGATAAAACTAATGTCTTTCCTCAAGAAGATTCCCAACCCATTCCTATGGATGTGACTATGTCTATGCCTAATAAACTTTCTAAAAGAAGACCTATACCTCCTTGTCATGATGGACTTGGTCTCCTTCCTAAACCAAATATTTCTCCTTTATATGGAGCAGTTCCTCCTCCTTCTTTTTATAGAGAGAAGAGACCTTCTTCTTCTCCTATTATCCAGCCTAAGAGACCACAACCTAAACACCCAAGTGATAAGGATGAGAACATTCCTCCTCCTCAATCTTCTCCACTTCCTACTAAGACTAGACGAAATCGTTCTGCACGTGAATGCCGACGAAAGCGTCGTCTTAGAGCTCAAGCAGCTGCTTCTCAAACTTTACAATCTCCAAAAACACCTTCAACAAGCATTATTCCATTTTCTCCAAAATCTCCTAAACATAAGATACATGATGATCTTGATCCTGTGCGAGTTAAAGATCCTATTTTTATAAATCTTGATGATGATATAGATGAAAATGTTATTCATGATGAAAATGTTACTTCTCTGGCTTCTGATAGTGAATATGAACTTGTTGATATTGATAACCATCTATCTAACGAATTTTCTAAAGCACTTATCCTAGCTCCTAGACAAGAACAACGTGGCTTGGAACATGAACATAGCCCTTGTTTGGATCTTGTGATAGCTCCATCTGCTGTGTTGGATGTTCTTCCTCTAGCGTGTTCCCTGCCTTCCTGAAACATTGATTAGAAAGATCGGGGGGTAGATGACGTGCTAGACTAGTTACATTAGCATAGCAGACTCTCTCCTCCTCTCTTTTGTTACTTCTTCTATGTGTTATTCTCATTCTTCTATTTGTTGTCCTTAGTGTTGTCTACTTGAGGACGATGCAAAGCATTGAGATCTCTGTTGGTCTCTCTCATGTTGACTCAAAAGACACATGTGTTCCCTTCTTCTAGGTGACCTTCCTTGATTGGGGAATGAAGAACAATTATGCATACATACATATGATATACATGAATAATCATACAGCATACTGACCCCGAGGAAAGCGAAGTCACCTCGTGCTTTGTGTTTTGTGTCTATTATCCTTGGGTTTATCTCACACTTGGGGGCTAAATCTTTGTGATAACGTGCTCCTTTCCCTTCTCATTTCTTATGTGTATCACTACCTTAAAGGAATCACCCCCGTGGAGGCATGTGCGATTGCTTTAACGTAGGGGGACATACACCCCGTCTATCCCTTTAGGATACTTGAAAATTTCTTGGCGAACTTAGCTTTGCCTTGAAAATTTTTGGTATTTTTCTTACATGACTCATAGTGAGGGAACTTTACTACTGACAGTCATGGTTTTCCCTCGTGATCTTCCCTTTTACTTTGTCAATCGAAGTCATAAGATCCTTAGTCCATTGGGGGCTTGGTGTGTCTTGCCTCCTTGACATGGTGAAAGTCTTTCAATGTTGTTTCCTTGTACTTTACCGGAAGTATGAGCGTATGCTTATACTCCCGCTAAAGTGGGGGCTAAATGTAGTGTCCTAAAATTGCGACACTTGCAATTTCGACTGCATTTCGGTCTTCATGATGGCGACGCAACATGAACCTAAATGGAGACCCTGAAACTTGCTTACGACATCAAAAAACTGCATTTTTCCAGCACCCTGGCTTGATCCTCCTTGCACCCTGCTGTCCCGGGAGGTGGGACCAGAGCGCCCAGCGCCCTGGTCCTGAAGGACCAGGGCACCCAACGCCCTGGTCCCTGGCCCTATTTTGGGCCCAGTCTCTTTTGGGACCTCGAGTCTTTATGTTTGCAATTTGGAAAATATTGTTTCCTGGTCGGCCTAAGGTCGGGAAAATCAGTCTATCAACCCTAATTGGCAAGTATATAAACTACATTTTCCTCTCCCATTTGGGTAGATAAAAAAGAGGAAGGACATATGTGTACAAGACACGGAAGTGATATTCAAACATTCAAGCATTCAAGCATTCAAGCATTCCTTCAAGTAATTGATCATTCTAAGTCTCCATTCAAGGCTAAGTGTTGCATTCAAGACAAGGATTCAACCATTGAAGAGGAGATCACATACAACATACAACATACAACATACAACAACATCTACACCTTCGCATGTAAGAATACAAACATTCTTACAACAAGGTACTAGTACTTGTTTTACATTACAAACATTTACATTTACAACATTTCTCATTTCTTGGTTAATTCCAAAACCGGGGTTTGACCTAAGGGAAAACCCCTAATCCCTAACCCCCCAATCGTCTTCGCTTTTCTGTGTGTAGGTTGCAGGTACGCGGCTGAAATTGAAGATCTGGAATCCTTGTGCAGAGACGAACCGATCCCCCTTCGTTTCGCGGATTTTTCGGAGGACCGTGTGCACGCCGGGTGCCATCGTCCCGTCAACTTTTGCTCAAATTTGCAGGACAGCATTGTCTCAACATTTTACTGCTAATTCCAAGTCCGCAGCTTCATCCTATATCCCTATCTCTGTTTATAAGCGAATCTTTCTCACTTTTCATGCATTCCTAGCTTAATCATTCTATCCACATTCTTTACAAAAGAGGGTAGCCTTGCTGTCTTAACCCTTGAAACTCATTTAGAATCCAATCTTGCATTGTGTGGGATTGGATCTTGTGGGTTTAACCCCTCTTTTGAATGTAAAGTCTCCCCTAAGTGAAAACCGTCAATCCTAGTAACCTCCCTTCTCTCTCCTTGGAGTTGGAAGAGGGGAGAGCAACTAGGGTTCGATTTTTCCGCTTTACATATACATTCATCCAAAAGAGAAGCATGCTATCATAATTATATGCCCCAATAAGGATACATCAAAGGATAATGATCACAAATCATAAAACATATAAGGGTTCTACTTATCTCTAGGGTCAGTATGCTCTTATGATAAATAATGTATATCATGTATATATTTGCTTTGAATTATCCTCATCCCCCAAAGAAAGTAGAACCACTATGGAATAAGGGCACATGTGTCTTTTGAGTCAACATAGGAGAGACCAAAAGATATCTCAATAATTTGCATCATCCTCAAGTAAACAACACTAGGAACAACAAATAGAAGAATTCAGAAAAAAATAGAAAAATATTACAAACAAGCAAGAGAGAGAGAGTTTACAACATGAATGAAGCTATTCGAGCAAATCATCCACCTCTCAATATTCCTCAACATTGTTTTGGGAAGGTGGTGTTAGGCCCAATATGGAAGGCTAATGTATTGAGAGGGGAGGGGTGAATCAGTACTCCACAACTTTTCTTGAATAATAACTTTGCTGTTATGCATAAACCAAATAGTGCAATAACATAATATAAAGCTAAAACAAATAGATAAAAATCATACATGATTCACTCCATAACACATATATTTTGGTTACGCAGAAACTCTTGGTTATAGAGAAAAACTATGGTGGGGATGGCACCCACAACTTTACTACTGCAATAATAAAGAGTTCTCGGTTAGAGCTACATGTTTAGCTATTTCTGATAGCTTACCCTGTTAGGAGTATCAAGATCTGTTAGATCTACCTTGCTAAAGGATTTCACAACACTTAAACTAAATGCTGCACCTAGTTAGAGGCTTTACAATTTATAGACTTGATTAGAGTCTTTTACCCTGTAAAAGGTTTCTCTTACAACTTCAAAATATTACAATAAAATTATTACAAATATCTGCAACTTTACATCTGGAATGTTATAGCAGATTCTATGTGCTTAGAATAAGATTACCTTGCTTATGGCATACCTTGGTAACCCATATAGTAACTCGGTAAACCCTTCTGTTTACTCTGTTCTTCGACTGTTCTCTGAAAACCTTCTCAGTGACCTCTATGTCTCTGTAATAGTCTTCTTACACTCATGCACACACCTCTTTAACTCTTAACTCATGCTATATAAATAGATCTCTTATGATAGTGATCCTTTCATTGCTTTGATCTTACAAACACGATTTATTGAATGAATAACCATGCAAATTATTTCATTGGTTAGATGACATCAAAATCATACACAATCTTTAAGTGCAATTTCCAATGTGATAACGGTTAGATGTGCCTCGATCTTGTAACACGTTTTCATATGCATGTCCAGGTTCAATGAATCTGGTAACACATTTCACTTGGTTTATATCAACTCGATGTGTCATCTTTGCTGCTCAGTAGACATGTAAAGATACTCAATAGATAGCTCGGTGTATACTGCGTTTTGTGACTACTTTCTTCTATAACCAACTAGACTGTGCATACCGACTAAATATCTCGGTAATAGATAAATGACTAGAGTATATAGTATAACTTTGACATAAAACTAATGGCAATCTGATAAGTAGTAACAGGTGGACAATATACAAGAGGAGCAACTTAGAGCATGGTAGATGAAGCTACCACAAGTTGCAAATAAGGACTATGCTCTAATGATGGATCACTTTGTCTATTACTAGGGTCTAGGATTAATGCTTGTGAAAATTATTTAGATAAATTATTGTCAACATCAACATATTCATATTCATCACTTGAATAAAAATTATTAGTGTGAACATCATTTTCATCCATTTCTTTATCAAGATTAATAAAAATAGGATCTTTCATCGAAATATAACATGAACCATCATTTTTTTAAAGAATTTTATGTCTTGCAGGTTTAGGTTGAACTTCCTCCCTAGGTTTAGATGAAGGCCGTACAATTGGGATCATGTCAAAATTTGGAGTCTTTGGTGAGGAAATGGGCTCAAAAGCAATTTCATGAGATCTAGCACAATGTCTCCATCGACGTTCTCTCACACAACAATTTCTTTTAGTTTTAGTTAAAGACTATGAAGGTTTAGGGTCATTAAGCATAGGCTTCTTCTCTTCTTTTAAAGAAGGATGCATAGGAGAAGGTTTTTCGGGTTGAAAGATAGGAGATGTCAGGCACTTCCCTTTGTAAGATGTAGGAGGTAGAACTACAACATATAAAACATGAGTAGAAGGTGTAGGGAGAAGACCAAGTCCATCATGAGGAGGAGGAGGGATGGGTCTATCATAATAAATAGGAATCAGATTAGGATCTCAAGGCTTTCTCAATGATAAGATCATCTCATTATTTGACATTTGATAAGATTGAAAAAGAGAACCACATTAAGGTTTAAGAGGTTCAAATTGTTCTAACCAAAAGTAGTCAAGATTAACATCTCCATGCCTCATCCTGGGTTGGTACATGCTATGATTATATGTTATAATTTTTTCATCAAGAGGAAATTTCAAACACTTATGAATATTAGAAGGAATTGTTTTAATGGAAGAGAGCCAAGGATGTCCCAACTTCACGTTAAATTGATCCCATGTAGGAATGTGTAGCATCATAAAATTGTAACCCTACAATTTTCATCTACATTTGGGTCTTCACATTGGTGAAATGAATCCCTAAGCTTGACTGGAGACCCAGGACATGATCACACCTCCCGAAACATGCATTTCCTCATATTCTACACTGCCTGATCCCACTTCCTATCCTGAATTAGGGTAGGATAGGCATGTCGTGCCCCTGTCCTTGCCCTATTTTGGGCCCCCTTTGCATTAATCCTGCATTGGGCTTGTCAAATGAGAAGCGGGAAATTGAGTCAAAAGGGCCATTTTGAGTCAAAAGGCCATAGAAGGAAAAGAAGAGGTATAGCAGGCCATACTAGATACAAACAATACCTCTTGTTTCCTTCTATGGCCTTTTGACTCAAATTGGCCCTTTTGAGCACTTACCTAGCAATCTCCCTATCATAGTGGTATCAGAGCCAACAAAACATTCAGGAGGAAATGAACATTAGGGAAAACATGGTGACTAATGCAGAGTTAGCCAAGAAGGTTGGGGACCAAGAAGAGGAAAATAGGGCACTCAGAGAAAGATTAGATCAACTAGCAATGAAACTACCTGAAGTAGAAGTCAAAACTGAAGAAGTCCATGATAAGGTTGGATATCAGGGTAAAATGATGGCAATAGAGGATGAAGTCCCCATGTCTGACCCTGTCATTGAGCAGGAACCATTCTTGAAAGCCTTGAGAGCTATGCATGGTAAAACCTTAGAGGGAGTGGCTTTTTTCAGTGGGAAGATGGATCTAGATGATCTTATAGAGTGGATTGAAGGTCTAGAAAACCATTTTGAATGTGATGGAGTAACTGAAGCACAAAAGGTTAAGGTAGTAAAATCAAGGCTGAGAGGGGCAGCCTTAACTTGGTGGAAGTTCATCCAAGAGGAAAGGGTGAAAGGAGGTAAGAAACCAATAGCCACCTAGAAAGCAATGGTAGCCAAAATAAAAGAAACCTACCTTCTAGAAGACTATGGAATACAACTTCATAGGAAAAGACAAAATTTGAGACAAAAAGACCTAGATGTCAGTAGCTACACTGAGGAGTTTAAAAAACTATGCATGAGATCCAGAGTAGTAGAGGATGAGAGTATAAAAGTGGCAAGGTACTTGAATGGGTTTAGGTGGAACATATAGGAAGAGATGAGCTTGTTATGCCCACAAACAGTACACACGTGCTATCAATTGACACTTAAAGTGGAAGAGAAAGGTAGGAGAAAGTAAGAACAAAACAACAAAGGGAGAGGTAGGGGAAGAGATGGAAGAGGCCATAGAGGCTGTTTTGGGGGAAGGAGCATAGATCAATGATCCCAAGGAGAGTCTAAACTTCTAGAGCAAAGTGGGGATTCTCAGAGCAAACCCAACTATAGGGGTAGGGGATCAAGCAACTTGAGTAGGGGTAGATCTAATGGACCAAGGAGAGGGTCCTACTTCTCAACCATGAAGTGCTATAACTGCCAAAAGTTGGGCCACCCTACCTATAGATGCCCAGAGAAGCGTAGTTCATCCTATGGTGGAGAGAAGAGGGTAAACTATGTTCAGGAAGATGGAGGTAATACAAGAACTTCAGCATTGAACCACCTAGCTTCAGAAGATGGTGAGAGTTTAATGATCAATAGAGTGTTAATGAAGAAACCACACAGTACAGAGGTCTCACAGAGAAGAGAATTGTTCATGATTAAGTGTAAAATCATGGGAAAGGTGAGTAAGGTTATCATAGACTCAGGGTCCACAGATAACATCATATCAGAGGAAGCAGTGAGTAAATTAAAACTACCTAGGATACAACACAAGGAGCCATACAAAGTCACATGGTTAAATAAGGGACAACATGTGTTAGTAAATGAGAAATCTTGGGTAGATTTCCACATAGGTGGATATATAGATAGGATCCTATGTGACATCCTTCCTATGGATGCTTGCCACCTACTATTGGGTAGACCATGGTAGTTTGAGCGAAAAGCACACCATGATGGGGAAAGAAACTCCTACTCATTTTAGAAAGATGGAGTAACCTATCGTATTCAATCCCTCATTGAAGAAGGAGAGAGTAGCAACAAAGTACCTAACATCTTTTTAGTGAATGAGAAAGAGTTCATAAAAACACTAGAAGAAGGTGAAGGAGTGGGATTTGCACTCATAGTGAACCCCAAGGAAGAAAAAGTAGAAAAGAAAGTTGAGATACCATATGATGTGCAGAAAATCCTTGATAACTTCAAAGCAATAATTAGTGATGGTACACCTATAGCTTTACTACCTCCCAGAGCCATTAGCCATCAAATTGATTTCATACCTAGAGCCTCTTTACCAAATAAGGCATTCTATAAGACAACCCCTGAACAAAATGAAGAGGTAGCAAGACAAATACAAGAACTCTTAGACCAAGGGCAGATTAGGAAAAGCATTAGTTGTTGTGCAGTACCTACAGTGTTGCAACCTAAGAAGGGTGGAACATGGACACTTTGTACAAATTCTAGAGCCATAAACAAGATCACCATCAAATATAGATTTCCCATACCTAGGATAGAGGATTTGATGGATTGTTTGGGGGGTGCACAACATTTTTGTAAGATTGAATTGAAAAGTGGTTACCATCAGATAAGAATCAAAGAGGGGGATGAATGGAAGACACCTTTCAAAACAAATGAGGGTCTCTATGAGTGGCTTGTCATGCCTTTTGGACTCTCTAATGCTCCCAACACATTCATGAGACTCATGAATGAAATTTTACATGATTTCATTAGCAAGTTTGTTGTTGTGTATTTAGATGTTATTCTTATTTTCAGTAAGACTAAGCAAGGGCATTTGAAGCATTTAGCTATTGTTTTGAGACAATTATCTGATGAACAGCTAACCATTAATCTATAAAAATGTGATTTCTTGAAGCAAGAATTGGTCTATCTTGGTTTTGTTGTATCAAAAGGCAATCTGAAAATGGACCACTCTAAAGTTGTAGCAATAACCAGTTGGCCAACTCCTAGGATAGCCAGTGATGTCAGAAGCTTCCATGGTTTGGCACAGTTTTACAAAAAATTCATCAGGGGATTCAGTGATATTTGTGCTCCAATGTTAGACACCATCAAAGGGGGTGTAAAGGTAAAATTTCAGTGGACAAGTGCAGCCAATAAGGGGTTTGAATTATTAAAAACTAAAGTAGCTACTCAACCAATGCTCATTTTACCTAGTTTTGATAAGCTTTTTACTATTGAAAGTGATGCTAGTAATATTGTTGTAGGAGCTGTTTTAAGTCAATAAAATAGACCAATTGCATTCTTTAGTGAGAAGTTGAATGATGCTAAGAAAAAGTACTCTTCCTATGTTTTAGAACTTTATGCATTAGTACAAGCACTTAGGAAATGGAGACACTATCTTCTTCCTAAAGAGTTTGTTGTATACACTGATAAGCAGGCACTAAGTTTCTTGAACTCATGGGATAAAATGAATCATAGGCATGTAAAATGGGTAGAATACTTGCAAGCTTACACTTTTACTCTTAAGCATAAGAAGGGTCAGTTGAATAAAGTAGCAAATGCTTTGAGTAGAAGGTTGTTAACTATTCATGAGATTCAAGTTCAGAGCATTGGTATTGATAGTTTCAAAGACATGTATCCTACTAATGATGATTTTGCTGAAGCTTATAAAGTTTGTCAAGATTTTGAGAATAATTTCCATGGTGCATATGCTGATTTCACTTTGCAGGATGGTTTGTTATTTAGGGGTGGATAGTTGTGTGTTCCAAAAGGTTCTATGAGAGAGAACCTCATTCAAGAGAAGCATAATGGGTGCTTAAGTGGACATTTCGGTCTCAATAAGACCTTAGAGTTGGTTCAAAGGTTCTATTATTGGCCTAAGATGCAGAGAGACATCAGGAGGTATACTGAGTAGTGCTTGGTATGTCTGAAAGAAAAAGGTAATTCCTCTAATGCTGGTTTATATCAGCCTCTTCCCATTCCACATAGGCCTTGCGATTGCATTACTATGAATTTTGTGGTAGGATTACCTAGAACTCAAGCAGGATTTGATAGCATCTTTGTAGTAGTTGACAGATTTAGCAAAATGGCTCATTTTATTCCTTGCAAGACAACACATGATGCAAGTCATATTGCTTATTTATTTTTCAAAGAAGTTGTTAGAATACATGGTTTGCCTACTAGCATTGTTTCAGATAGGGATGTTAAGTTTCTTGGTCATTTCTGGAAAACATTGTGGAAGAGATTGGTTACTAATCTCTCTTTTGGTTTAGCTTATCATCCACAAACTGATGGCCAAACTGAAGTTGTGAATAGGTCTCTTGGCAACATGCTTAGGTGTTTGACAAAGGAATATGCACAGAGTTGGGATCAACTCCTTCATCAAGCAGAATATGCCTACAATGATAGTGTCAACCGGTCTACAGGTAAAAGCCCTTTTGAAGTTGTTTATGATATGCATCCAAGGGGTATAATTGAGTTGAGGGATATCACTAATTTTCAGCATAAGAGTGGAACAACAGATGACATGGCACAATCCATGAAGGAGGTTCATGAGCAAGTGAGACAAGCTCTCCAAGATACCTCCCAAAAAGTCAAGGCAAGAGTGGATGCTACAAAGAGAGATATTCAGTTCTCCATATGTGATTATGTGATGTTTCATTTGAACAAAGCAAGGTTACAAAAGGGATTTCCAAGAAAACTTTAGATGAGGAGAATAGGCCCTTGCAAAATCTTGGCTAAGTATGGGTCTAATGCTTACAAAGTTGATTTGCCTACTAATGTTTCTTTGTCCCCCATTTTTAATGTTGCAGATCTGATTGCTTTCAAAGGGCAGCCACCTGAGGAGATTCAAAGATTTTAAGATGTTTCACAATCACTTTCTGATCTATCTCTCCCTTCTCTTTCTTTTCCCCAAGCAGAATAGGTTCTGGACTCTAGGATTCTCAAAAAGACAAGGAATCACACCTACATGGAGCATCTAATCAAATGGAAGGATAAGAATATCTCAAAGGCCACATGGATACCCCAAATTTACTTTTAGAATTTTGGTATCCTTTCTTCTTTTCTTCCTCAAGGAGTCACATGACTTGTTTGTTTTGGGGGGAGTATGGGGCAAGAGCACCTAGTTGAGTCAAACTCTCCTTTTGAGTATTTTATGATTCCATGTTTGTAATGTCTTGTTTCAAGTTGATAATGTTTTTTAAGGTTTTTATGCATCTTTTTGTGTGGTTTTGATCTCATTTTGGGCTCAAGCGATCAAGTTTTGCCTTTCAGGCTTTGAGTTGACAATTTTTGGCATAAATATACAAAATTGCCAAAAAGGTCTTCTAATGCCTTCAAAAGAATTGCAACATGTTTGTTAAGTGTTTTTAAGCATGTCTAAGTTTTTTAGACAAGTTGGTAAGGTTATAGTTTCAAAAATGTCTTTTGGAGCAAGAAATGTTGTCATTTGGCTTGAAAAGTTGTCAAAGTTGTCATTTTTGAGTTTTTCTTGCAAAATGTAGTTGTGGAAGCCTCATGTCCATACAGGGCTTGATAACTAATTATAAATGATATAAAAAGGCCTCCATTTTCCTTGAGAAAGGTTGGTGACTGTATGAGCAAGAGCTTCTTAATAAAATCATGAAATTTTGGCTTTTATGACTGGTTTTTCCTTCCTTTGTCGAACAGTCCATACTGTAGCTCCATAGTCCATACTGTACCTTTGGAAAGTATGCATAACATTTGTATAATTCTCTCTAGTTTATTGTTGTATTGGGTTTCTTTTGGAAATTTGATTGTACAAAATTATTTTCAATTTGTGTGCTCGTTACCCTATTAAGGGTTTGAAGTTCCAAAATGCCACCACTTGACTGATCCAGGTCTGGGATCCCACATAATGGATTTAGTCAAGTTTTAATTCATGTATATACTATACATAACCTCTATTTTTTTCCAACAGTGTGTTTGGAAGAAGGACTTGAGAGAATACTAGGCAAGTGTTGATTACTTGGCTGGTAACATGATCAAAACTCAAGATTTGCACCAAAAGGAATTTAAAGTGAACAAATGCATGATGCAGAGATCTGAACATGTGGACAAGTGTGTTGAGCATCATCTTAGTTTATTGTAATAGCTTGTTCTTATCAAACATTCTCATTTTGTAAACAAAACAGTGAGCTCACTATTTTTATGAATTGTGTTGTCAATTTGCTCATGGAATGCTTCAAAGCATCATTCAAGCCTTGTAACTGAGAAGGCTATGTAATAGGGAACTTCTTTAGTATCTTTTAGACCTCATTGAGGTGTATTTTCCAATTCAAACTCTTCATCATGTAGGTCCAAAGGTGTAATCACTACTGACTGGTAAAAGGGCAGCGTTTGACAGTGACAGAGGCAATTTTACTATTTTTTTCAATTGCTTGTTAAGGCCTAAACCATGAAAATATGTTAGAAAATACCTCCAAACCACTATCCAAACCAATTTTTTGGAAGGTTTTAACCATCATTGAGTAGGAAAAGAAAAAAAGTGGCAATTACCCCTCCATGGGCTAGTAGCCCTTTGATTGCATAACACACAAATTTCATGAACCCGATTGCAAGGAGGACTTGGGGACCCTTGGAAATCTGTGAGAACAACCTAGAATAGTGAAACTGATGGCATATAGGTCCTTGGATAGTGTGTAGCCCCTTTTGAGGTTTTGACCCTTGGTTGGTGAGTTGCGTAAGCCAAGCCTATGGGCCTTAAACTAAATTGTGAGCATCAAAACTTGAAGAAAACCTTGCTGCCCCTACATGTCCATGTAGAAGACTCATAATGCACTCTAAAATAGAGGGTTGAATGCCCAAAGAATAGAGATTGAGAATGTGTAGATGGGTGGAGTGAGCAATTTGAGTAGATTTGAGCATGGGTGTGAGCCATCACCAAAAAGGGAGGTTGTTAGTGAGGACTTGTTAAGAGACCTATCAAGTGTAACTAAACCTATTATTGCAAACATCAAGATCATATACAAACAATACCTCTTGTTTCCTTCTATGGCCTTTTGACTCAAATTGGCCCTTTTGAGCACTTACCTAGCAATCTCCCTATCATTGAATGTCAAAGAGATCTCATCTTCAATGGTTTAATCCTTGACTTGAATGCAATAGCTAGCCTTGAAAGGAGACTTGAGATTCTCAATGGATACTTGAATGGACACTTGGATGCTTGAATGCTTGAATGCTTGATTTTGCTTATGCAATTTCTCTTAGGATCACAATTTCCACTTATTGAACTTATTGACTTATTGAACTCATTGACATTTTCAAATGGGAGGGAAAAATATGTCTTATATATTCATCAATTAGGGTTATTTGACTGATTTTCCATCTTAGGCTGACATAGAAAAGCTTTTCCTGCTTCTCATTTGACAAGCCCAATGCAGGATAAATGGAAAGGGGGCCCAAAATAGGGCAAGGATAGGGGCACCACACCCCTGTCCTACCCTAATTCAGGATAGGAAGTGGGATCAGGTATTGTAGGATGTGAGGAAATTCATGTTTTGGGAGGTGTGATCATGTCTCGGGTCTCCAGTCAAGGTTAGGGATTCGTTTCGCCAATGTGAAGACCCAAATGTAGTTGAAAATTGTAGGGTTGCAATTTTATGATGCTACACATTCCTACATGGGATCAATTTAATGTGAAGTTGGGACATCCTTGGCTCTCTTCCATGAAAACAATTCCTTCTACTATTCATAAGTGTTTGAAATTTCCTCTTGATGAAAAAATCATAACATATAATCATAGCATGTACCAACCTAGGATGAGGCATGGAGATGTTAATCTTAACTACTTTTGGTCAAAACAATTTGAACCTCTTAAACCTAAAAGTGATTCTCTTTTTCAATCTTATCAAATATGGAATAATGAGATGATCTTATCATTAAGAAAGCCTTGAGATCCTACTCTGATTCCTATTTATTATGATAGACCCATCCCTCCTCCTCCTCATGATGGACTTGGTCTTCTCCCTACACCTTCTACTCATGTTTTATATGTTGCAGTTCTACCTCCTACATCTTACAAAGGGAAGTGCCTGACATCTCCTATCTTTCAACCCAAAAAACCTTCTCCTATGCATCCTTCTTTAAAAGAAGAGAAGAAGCCTATGCCTATTGACCCTAAACCTTCACAATCTTTAGCTAAAATGAAAAGAAACCGTTGTGTGAGAGAACATCAATGGAGACATCATGCTAAGCTCATGAAATTGCTTCTGAACCCATTTCCTCCCCGAAGACTCCAAATTTTGACATGATCCCAATTGTACAACCTTCATCTAAACCTAGGGAGGAAGTTCAACCTAAACCTGCAAGACATAAAATTCTTTAAAAAAATGATGGTTCATGTTATATTTCGATTAAAGATCCTATTTTTATTAATCTTGATAAAGAAATGGACGAAAAATGATGTTCACACTAACAATTTTTATTCAAGTGATGAATATGAATACGTTGATGTTGACAATAATTTATCTAAATAATTTTCACAAGCATTAATCCTAGCCCCTAGTAACAGAAAAAGTGATCCATCATTAGAGCATGGTCCTTATTTGCAACTTGTGGTAGCTTCATCTACCATGCTCTAAGTTGCTCCTCTTGTAAATTTTGTAAATAATAAGGATACTCGAAGTTGAAGATAATGATCCTATGGAAGAAGATGATCATGCACCAGAAAACATAATTAAAGATAATGGTACAAATAAATTGAACCATGGCACATTTATTGCTAGCACAACTGATCATGATGACCAAGATGACTTTGATGTTGTTCATGATGTACCTCTACTTGAGAAGGAATACAAGCCCCTTTATGAAGGCTCCCAGACAACTCTTCTCTCCGTTGTATTGTTGTTGGTGAACTTGAAGGTTATGAACAATTTATCCAACATAACAATCTCACATATTTTAAGGTATGTCATATATGTCATATTTTTCATCTATTTTTGTTGTTATTTCATTATAGTTAATAAAGGGTGAAACATGCACCATTAAGATTCTTTATATTAACAAATTACATTTTTTGTTGTAGATTGAGAGGTGAGTTTTTGTTACCACCATAAAATATTCTACCTCGCTCATACTAAGAATTATTTGTCATTATGAAAGATATTGGAATGGAGTATCAAGCAATAGATGCATGTCCTAATGATCATATTATATATCATAAACAACATGAATTTGCAATAGAATGCCCTGAATGTCATATGAGTAGATATCAAATAGATCAACTAAGAAAAAAGGTGCCTCACAAGGTTGTTCGTTATATTCCCATTATTCCACGTTTGCAAAGATTATTTGGGTGTGAAAGTTTGGAGCAATTTATGGTTTACCATGCATGCAATAGAAGTCAAGATGTCATTATTTGAATGCCTGTGGATGGTTCTGCATTTATAGACATAGTCGAAAAGTGGCCAAACTTTAAAGAAGAACCACATAATCTCAGGATTTCATTGGCAGTTGTCAATCCATTTGGAGAGATGAGATCTACTTACTTGGTGTGGCCTATTTTTGTTATCAATGATAATATTCCTCCATGGATGTCAGTAAAGAGGGAGCACATAATGTTGGCAATGACTGTTCCAGGTATTTTTTCATTTAATAGTCATCTACATTAAATTATAAATATTATAGAAAAATGGTCATAATAATTATGTAATGGTTTTGTTCATTCAACTAGGTAAGTACCAAGTTAAAGATATGAATGTATATATTGAGCCTCTTATCAACGAGTTGTTGGAGTTATGGAATGGTGTCACTATGTATGATGTCTCTAGACCAATAGGACAAAGATAATTTCAATTGCATGTAATACTTGTATGGACAATTCATGATGCTTCAGGGCTAACACATTTTTGTGGTATGTCATAGTGTTCAACTTGTGCATAATTATAAATATAAAAAATATCATATTTAATCCAATTATACATGATCTTGTAGGTCTTCAAACAAAAGGAAAATTTGCATGTCCAGTTTGTGGTCCAAAGATGAAATCTCGTCATTAAAAAAGTTTAGGAAAACATATGTTTGATGAGTATAGGCACTTCCTCCACAAAAATCATAAGTATCAAAATATGAAAAAACATCTTTTGAATGGGAAAGAGTAGACTACATCAAAGCCACGATGAATGACAACTTCCCTATGGAAGTTGGAATATAATAGAAATAATCATCAAGGTAATGTCATTCCATCTAATGGTTTATTTTTGAAATTTATATTTTTGTATTGTGTTTTGTTTACTAATGATGTAATTGATGATGATTGTCATTGTTAACTTTTTAAATGTATATGCCTCGTGAAGGTCATCAAGGCATTAATGACCACCTTCCAAAGGGAATAAAAAGTTATTCCAGATAATTTAGTAGGCTTCCCTACTATGAGCGGCTATAAATTCTATATTTTTTTGATACTATGCATATTGGAAATAATATAATAGAGACATTATGGAAAATATTGGATGGAAGGCATGACAAAGAAACAATTGTCAAAATTTGTAGTAACATTTAGGAATCCAATCATGCAATGAAAAATGTCATTCAATCAAATAGTGTTGGAGACTAGATTAATATAAGTGCCCTTCCTTGGTTATTAACAAAGCAGAAAACCAATGCTATAAAAGAATTCATACCAAAAATTTGGTTTCTCATAGGATTTGCTGTGAACATAAACAATCTCATAACAAAGAAAAGTGAATTTAGGCCAGGGATGAAAATGCATGATTGGCATGCCTTCATTAAGGTAATTCATGTTCTTGTATATTTACTATATATTTGTATATTGCATGTACTTTTCATTATATTATGTTAGAAAAGAATTAAAAAGATCATTTTATAATATTTATAGTACGTTCTACCTCTATCTCTCCTAGACCAATTCAACAATAATGTCAAGCAAGTTATATACGATCTTGGAAAATACATGAGGTAAGTAGTGTTATTTTTTCAATTTGTTGTATAGATATTATATTTGAGATTTGTTTTACTTGTTTGTAATATATTATATATTATTTTGTAAAGTCATTAATATATTTGCATCTTGAATCTCTTGTAGGTGGTTGTCATCTAAATAAATTCATAAAGAAGATATAAAATATTGGAAGAGAAAACTTCCTCGTCTAATGTGTGAAATGCAAAAGTGTCTACCTTCAACTTTTTTCAATGCACAAGAACACTACCTCATACACCAAGTTGAGGAGATTGAATTCCATACACACAAGGTCAATGTGGATGGTTGAGAGGCACTTGAAAGTTTTTAAGTCTTTGGTTCGACAAAGAGAACATCCTGAGGGTTTTATGGTAGAGGGATATATGGTATACCAGACTATGGTGTACATTATTGAATACCTTCCTAAGTTCGCAGCAAAGATCCGTGTAGATCGTATTTGGGATCCCAACTCCATTAACAAATTTGAAGGGGAGTACTTGATGGGAAAAGGTAGAATGAGGAAAGTGAGAGGTAATTATTCGATATTGCAGTTATTTTATATATATTGTAGTTAATTTATTCGTAATATTAAATATACTTTAGTTGTAAATTTCTAGTTATTTTTTGTACAGTTGCACGAGAGTGGGATGCACTACATTTGTATGTTGCAAACAATCTTGATTGGATGATGGTATGGACTCAACGATGTCAACAATCTAGTTGCGCATTAACATGGGAAGGTGTGGCTTCATTGGTTAAATAAGCTCACTGTAATGGAGATTCTAGTGTTACACAAAGGTAAATTGATTTAGCATATGGTTTAAGAGATAAACAGGTACATATAAATATATTAATCACCCATATTAATTAATTTTTTTCTAACTATAATGATGTGCATATTATATATGTTTGACATTTTGTAGGTGAAACACCACAAGGCTATGTGGTGCAATGGTCATAAATTTCACATCAAAAAGTTGGATGACACGAAGAAAACTTGTGATTTTAGAATAAGTGCAGTATTTTAGGTGACTAGCGTTTCATCTAGAAATGACATACATCCTCGAGTCTTAGAAAATAGATACTATATGATTTTGGATGATATACTTGAGTGTGACTTTAGGTCCTTCAAATTAGTTCTTTTCGTCGTCAAATGGTACAAGCTACGATTGAATGAAAACGATCCCGACAGGACTATTTTTGAACATGATAATGGATTTACAATAGTTAATACAAGGTCATTTGACCGAGATGGAAATGAGTTCTATGTTCTTCCAAGCCAATATGAGTAGGTATTTTACTCAGAGGTTCCTCATAAGCCGGGTTGGTCATTTGTTGTTAGACATGATCGAAGAGGAAGGCTAGTAAAGTATAATATGATGGAAGAAGAAGATACTGAAGAAGTAGAAGATGATCACGATCAACAGTTAGTTGATGATGTTCCTGACAAAAATATTCATGAAGAAGAAAAAGATGATGATGATGATGATAATGATGTTACTGTTACTGTTGCTGATGATGGTGGTGGTGGTGGTGATGATGATGATGATGATGATGATGATGATGATGATGAGGATGAGGATGATGAGGATGATGAGGATGATGATGATGATGTTGATGATGATGATGATGATGATGGTCATGATGATGAGTTGGATGAAGAAGAAGATCAATGACATGAATGAAATGTATTGGTATACGATTAGTATATTATCGAATGCAACCCGTAGGAGATGGAGATAGATAGAGTGTCGATTAACCCTCATTTTGTGTGACATTTTTTTAAGTTTGTGTTTATTTATTGAATGCAGACTATTTATTAGCTATTTGATGGATGGTGATTTATGATACATATGTGATGGATTACAATATATTTATGATGATACATATGAGATGGATTATAACATATATGATGGATTAAATTTTTTTTATGATGATACATATGTGATTTATGATACATATATTTCTATTATTACTCATATATTTAACGCATTTATTGTTTATCAAATTGAAAATGTAATTCTTATGATGCTCAATTTTTGGTGTTGATTACATGTATATATTCTGTATGATTCTGTCATCCTTGGTGGAAATAGGTAATTGACTACAAACATCATCAATTCTTTTGTTGAGGACCTTGCACTTTCTAGATAAACGGAAGGTAAGGAATTAAAAAATATACAATGATTATAATGTCTGCATATTGTTCATGTTGTCTACTATGTAATTTTTAGCATACATATCATGTAATGCTTATGATGCTTAATTGTTGGAGCTGATTACATGTATATATTTTATGTGATTTTGTCATCCTTGATGAAAATAGGTAATTGACTACAGACATCGTCAACCCTCTTGTTGAGGACCCTGCACTTTCTAGATAAACAAAAGGTAAGGAAAAAAAATATACAATGATTAAGATGTTTGCATATTGTTCATGTTGTCTACTATGTAATTTTTAGCATATGTATCATATAATTTTTAGTTAACATAAGATAAATGAATTACATATGCAGGGACCTGAACCCATTTGATGAGGATCCTACATAGTGTGGTACCTCTCCTCGATCAGACTCTTTTTGGACTTATGTTTGATTTCAGTTGACTGTTCAGTGGAACATTATTGTTGTATATGATTCAAACATTATGCGATGTTATTTCATGTAGTGTTTCATTACTTATGTTAGATGAGATTTTATGGATTACTAACATGGACTGACATTTACCTTATATGTGTGATGTGTTATTTATATATTGCGTGTTTGCAATGTATGGGATGCGAGGGGATGATTTTCCTTCACTCACTCCGGTGAAATAGGGAGCGTCATGATTCTCCATCATCGGTGTGTGTGCCATGTTTGTTTATATATTTTCCTATATGCATGTGTGGTTCATTGGTGTAGGACATTGTAGGTACAAGTATCAGGTAGGTATCAAGTATCGAATCCACTTGATTTCACAGGTCCGAGCATGCCTTATTTATTTTATGGGAATGGAGGAGATAGTGGTTGGACCCTAACTTGACCCGTAGTCACACTCGTGTGAGTGTGGTCACACGATCCTCTTTTTGTTTGACTTGTATGCAAGTCAGAATGCTTTAGTATCTTCTTGTGAGTCATTGTTTGAGCATTCCTCATTTTGTGTGTTTCCTTTTATTTAAATGGTTATTTAATGCAGTGAATGAAGCTATTTTGGTGTTGGTGTAATTAGTTAATTATTATGCTCTTGAGATTATTGATTTAATTAATTAATGATTTGCTAGAATTAAATGGTTAGTGACTTATTTTATTGTGCTAAAGTTTTATTAATATTGTGAAAGGAAATAAATATTTGCCTAGCCATTTAAATGTTAAATGCTTATGTTGAAAGAAAGCATAATGGAAAATAGAAATGGAATAAAATAAATAAAAGCTTTTCCTTTTTACCTTTCCATTTGACTTTTGTATTTTATTTTGTTGGAAAAGGAATTATTTATGGAAAAAGGGTAAATCTGATTGCTTTTACTTTTTAAATAATTTATTCTGATTGGTTGGAAAAAATTTTAACCTAGAAAGTTTAGGTTGAAATATATTGTTCCCATACATTCTTGGGAGTTCACGGGAAGAGGAAGCAGAATTTTGAATGGGAAATTTGGAAAACCATTTTGGAAAAGGAGCCGGAGTCAGATTTGGTTTGTAGGATTGGGATTCTTCCATCAATTTGCTTCTTGGTTTGCTTGAAGGTTGGATAATCTCTTCTTGTTTTGCAATTTAATTTTGAATATTTTAGTTGTTGTCTATGTGCTGGAAAAATGTAAATTTCTTTGTAAATTCTTGTTGAATGATTGAAATGAGAGAAAGAGTTTATGTTGTTGATAATTTTGTGCAATTCATATCAAATGGGTGTATGTTGAAAAGAAATGATTCATCTTTCCTTTTTTTGTTTGTTATTTGTTCTTGAAAATCAAGTTCTTGAATTATCTCTTCTATTTGGAATAGAAAGGATTAGATTTAGTTTTCTATGTGTTTTCTAGTATCTATTTGCCCAAGATTTGGGGCTTTTTTTGGCAAAAATTGGTTATTTGCCTCTTGCAAGCTGCAAGGAAGTCTTCCTATGCAATGGAAGTGAAGAATTTATTATAATCCTTCTCATATCTCTTGAAATTGTTCTTATGTTGCCCAATATTCTTATATTTGGGGCTCTTGTATGTTATTAAGTCACCATTTACCTTATTGGTAAATAAGCCTTTCATAATTTTGGATTTTTGCACTGTGCTTGTGCTCCCGTGAAAACAATGAACAAGGGAGGTTTTATTTTATGATTTAATTGTTTTAAATAGAAATAAGAATTTTTAAATTTTTTTTATTAGTATATCCCTTGCCCACGTGGTAGGCTAAGCCCCACCATGTGGGACAGTAGTGTCTTGCAACCCGCAAGTAGCAGCACTACCGATCGGTAGGGTTGCTACGCGGTAGCAGTGCTACCGGATGATAGAGTTGCTACGTGGTATCAATGCTACTAGATGGTAGGACTACTACTGGTCTATAGCAGTACTACCAGTCAATAGTGGCTACTACCAGTGGTAGTGCCTACTACCAACAGGCAGTGTATGTTGCTACTGGTAACAACACTATTGCGGATAGGCTTTGGCCCCCATGTGTCGTTTAATTTTCGTGGCACAATTTAAAATATGCTTAAATTTTATTTTATTAAATGCAATGAAATTTGTAAAGTTAGTTTTAATGTTAAAATTTAATGGTAGTTATAAAGTGATTTTTATATTGTTTTAATAAATTTATTTATTGAAATCAAGGCTTGGGATTTTAATTCAAATTGGTAAATTTGGATGTGTTTTTGGACATAGATTATATGTTAAATTTAATTCATATTTGTCTTTTGTGAATATTGAATATGGATTTTATTCTTTGTTGAAATTTTGAAATTGGAAATTATACAACAACGAATGTCATTCTGAATGATTTATTAAGTGAAGGGTGTTTTTATTTAATTTTCAATCAATGAATTTGCAAGTTCTTATGATGCTGATTTTCTCAAAGATTACCTGAGTGCGGACTTAGTGAATTAGCTTTTCCTGCAAAGAGTATTATTGGTGGTTATTTCTCGTCTATGGTTTAGTCATGCTATTGTGGTGTATTTGGTACCTATTGATCAAGTGATGTATGATGACCTCGTTGTCTTAAACATGTAGTGTCTTTCCTTATGGTTAACCAAGAGTTAGTATGTCCTTGTTTTGACCACTTGTTTTGGATAGTGGTTTTATGGTTGTCTGCTTCGCCATAGGGTCCTTGTGGAGTGACCATATTTTTTTAGTGTCCTTTGAGAGAGTGGCTTTCACGCCCAAAGTGGATGGCAGGATAACCCATCGAAAGTTAGTTAATAAGTGATAACCTAATAATTTAATTGTGGGGTGGTAGTTTATAACATTATATAAGATATTGTACCTCGTGCATGGTTGAGTGCTCATATGGCAGAAGATATAGTGGGAAGCCCTAGAATGGCAAACCGACCACCTTGTCTTCACGAAGGGTTGGTAGGGTTCGCATGAGACTTAGATGGAGCTGGAGCTTTGAGAAAGGTTACCAAGATAGCCCAGGATGGGGGCTGATACCTATGAAGGCCTACCATGGTAACCATCATAAGCTATGCAATAAAACTCTCTCTTTAGGTTCACTTGTGTATCATGATGTTGAGTCACTTGTGTAGTGTGATGTCGAGTCACTTGTGTAGTGTGATGTCGAGTCACTTGTGCATTGTGATGTCAAAACACTTGAGTATTGTGATGTTGAGTCACCTGGGATATTGTGGAGTTGTATTGTGTAGTCATGGTGTTGCCTTGTTCAGTCATCCATGTCTTGTTTATGCTTGCTTGAGGGTCCTCTTCTATCTCCTAGCATGGTGGGGTGATTCCATTTTGGGATTACATGGTCGGGTGGTAGTGCCACTTCCCATTGGATATTCTTATTCGTACCTTCATGCGAGGATTGGCTTCACAGGTGTTCCTGTGGTTTGTGACTCATGCTCTATCTCATGTTGGAGATTATTGTTCTTTGGAGACCTATGTGGTCATTTGTATCATGATGTCATGTAACCTTGTAATTGATATTGATGTAAGTTTTTCATGTATATTTGGAGACCATGTATTATTATGGTCAATGCAATCCTAAGATTTGGATGTTCTTTTGTTAGATTTCTATATGATTGGTATAAATGCTTTATTGAAGAGGAAATTATATTGTATCCTTCCTATCTTTTTATGGAGTAATCTTTTATTACTTATGGCTTATTGTGTTCTTTGAGTTAATGATAGATTATTGGATTAATTGTAATTGTGGGATTTAACTTTTGGTTTTATTCTTCATTGGTAACCCTTTAGAAATTCTCGTGTTAGTCTTTCGCTTGTGTTATAATTGTGCTATTGTAGTAATTAATGTATTTAATATGATTTATACCTTAAAAAAAATATATTTCACCCTTAGTTGTGGTTTTTCCTTTGGGGTTCCCGACAGTGCACTACACACAGTGTTATGGATTGATAGGTATAAGTCAATACACCCTATAGAAACTATTTATTAATTTCTTGCTTTCTCTTTAATAGTCACCTTTTGTCTAGAATGCACTTTATATTCTTCTAACTTGTAATTATAATAAAAGATCTTCACACAAGGATTTAATATAACAACCACTTACTTTAAATGGTTATAACATAGAACTAATTTGAAAATAAAGAATCCACAGTACAATTGAAAATAATAAAATTGGTTTTTTGTGTATTATCTTGAAAATAAAGTCTTTTGACTTGAAACAGAGAGATATACTTCAAAAACAATTTATGTAGCTATTTATTTTTATCTTCCAAAACTTGTTCTCATCAAATGATTACATTGAATATTATATAATATGCCAAAGGGTCATGCCCTTTGATTGAAGTATTTTTAGAATAGATGAAACCTACAACTCATCATTTAGTTAAGCATAAATGTAGATTAGTTAAATGTGCTAGATACTTCTCATTGTATCTAGTATCACAATCATGGATTGTGTCTCGAGCTTCCACGACCATCAAGACCATTCTTTCCATGAAGTCTGCCACCTTATCAATGTTTTGGTCTTCAACCACTTTCAATGCACTTTTGAGTATATGTTGACATTCACAGATCCAGGCCATTTTCTCTTTTTTCTCTCCATCTTTCTTGAGTAGGGATGGAATATTATATGTGCTATTATGGAGGAAGGATACTCCTACTCTTAACTTTCTCGGGTATTCTTTGTGAGCTTTCATCAATTCCTCACAGTTCTGCATTGCATCAGTTTGTGCTTCATCTCCATTCTATAACTCCTGGGATCTCTCATGCAATTGCTCATCCAACCATTCATGTTCTTCAATAACAGTGTGGTTCTTGTTGTATATGTCTTAGTACTTATCCATCCATGTCATCATATTAGTGAACCTTCTCTGAATTAGGACTGACATGGTTTCATTTTTTATTATTTTCAATTGAGCCTGCAGCTGATAGTTTTCTTCTTTCAATTTACCAATCTTGGTCTAGGGCTTTGAGCTCTCGCCCTGCATCAACAATATTTTTGGCTCCTTTTTTTTACACATTTATTTCAAATGATTAACCTTTGTTCTCATCCTAACAATTTCAAGATTGTTTGATTGATTCTCCTTCACCAAGAATTGAATTTGCACCTTGTTCAATTTGGCTATATTTACTCCCAAATCTGTTGTCATTATGGGATCTGTCTCGCCAACTTGTAAGGTCATGATGTGTTCGAAATATTTTTGAGTATCAATAACCATAGGCTTCTTACTCGGGGGATACAGTGACCATATTCGCATAGAAATTTTGTCAGGGTTATATAGTGATCCTATGTACACTTGGGTCACACCCTCAAGAGACAATTTATGCTTGGCATCGATATCATGAAGAAAACTGTCAAATATTAGGGCTGAATTCATATCCCATCCAGGAAAGATCAAAATGCCTACATCTTTGAGAAGCTTCCTTCCTCTTTCAGGGGTCATCAGGGCCATTTCTTGTGCTACTTCATTTTCTAAGGTGGCTGATAATTATTTTTCATTTGAGGTATTGAATTCATCAACACTCTCCCTAATTGATTTTCCTTTTATTTTGTACAAGAATGACATAAATTCAGGAGATGTTATAAAATCATCATTAGATATAAAATTATCATAGACCAATTGCCTTGGATCATCATCTACTGGGATTCCTTCATTAGGATCCCTAACAGGTGACACATGTTCTTCAATCAGTATCTTGGAGAATTGTTCAAATGAAAGCTCATCTTCGTCTGACTCCTCCTCCTTCTCAGAAGATGATATATCTATAGTCTGCTTCTCCCTAGCCTTTTGTTCAACATCTCTATTATGATCATCAATAATGATTTTGATGTCCTCCTCATCTAGATTCCTTATTAAATATGGGATGTGCTCATAATCACTCAGTCTTTTCTTCTTCCTAACAGAATGAATATACCCTTTCGGGTCAATGTTTTTCCTTAGAGCACCCAATTTCATGTTATAATTATAGAATTTGTTCCATGTGAGCTCCTACCCTTCTCTCCCATTCACAACAAACTCACCAACACATAGAGTCCCAGACAAAAAGGATTGCTTATCATGTGAAGATAAATGCATATAATTTGATTCCTCCATTTGCCTTGTGATCTCTAGATAATCTATTCTGTTAGGAACCATTTTAGGCAACAATAGTGGGACACCCTCAAATCTGTAAACCCTTACCATGGTTGCATCAGAGAAGTAGTACCAATCTCCCCAATTGTGTTTAACAGTCTCTGGTCCTCCAAAATCTATAAGCCTTAAGAATTTCTTTATATCTTTTGAAAGTGCGAAGTTGCAAGGGTAATTATAAAACTTGTAAAGTGTTTTAGCAAAAAATTCTTCAAAATCATTGTAATTTGACTTGACAAATCTGCAATCCCTTATTGAAGTCCATAATTGGACTGGCAGAGAATGGTTGTCATCATCATATCTTCTTATCCTCATTTTGTGAGGCCATAGACCCATCTCTTGCCCATAGAACAACACCATATACATGAGCAGGGAATAGTGTGCAAAATGAATCTTTAAAGAGTTCTTTTGGATGGCTATAAGTCCCATCACAAGTTGATCTTCTACGAATGTGGCAAAATCAAACTCTCTGGCCTTTTGGGATTGAATGTCTGCCACAATAATCATGGATCCAACTCTCATAAAGTATGGAGTATTCAACCCTAATACCTGACCAATTGAGTAATATGTGTATTTAAAATAGTCTTTAAATTTTTTTACATGAAATGCCAAACCTTCCCCTCTTTCCAATGGTACCTTGGGATTTAGCAAATGAAAGGGTAACCTCCACCTAGAATAAGTGGTATCCAATCTTCTATATTTTTTCAACAAATTCCCACGGATGATAGGATGATCGTAAACTCTAGGTAAATCAAAAACCACAAAAATTGCCTCTCGTGACATGAAGAAGAAGGGGTTTCCATCCCGATCACATATTTCCCTTTTGTTTGGATCAAAGTTTTATGCCAGCAACTTCAAGAAATCAACATTAACATAAACATTTGGAACCGCAAGTTTTCCCAAACTCAACTGCCATGGATTGCATATGGGCTTTGGTTTTTCATGTATGTGATAGTGAAGCAAAAATAATTCATATCCCCTAATAGTTGTGTATACATCTCCTACATCAGCATAATTATCTTCTAATTTACACTTTGTGGACCTCTTAGGTTTAGGGGTGGAACCTAGCAATTGATCTAGTAGGTCCTGATTTAGTTTTTTGTCCTCCTCCTTGGTTTTTGGACTTGTTTCATTTGTTTTTTGTTTCTTTCCTTTACCCTTGCTTGTTTCCCCTCTTTCTCTCTTAGCAGAACCACCAGAGCTTTCCATTTTGCAAGCAATTCAATAGATTAATTGAAACAATCACAAGGGGGTCGATCAGAGAACTTACTTGCTACCTTCTACTATATCTTTAGCCTGCCTTAATGTTATTTCCAAGCTCCTGTAATTCTAGGTGCAAAATCCTTCTGAATATATTTCTAAGAGAATGTCATTCCTGTAACAATAAATGTGTCTTAATTCTACAAATCAATGTGTCATCTCTTCAAAATTTGAATTTATCTAATGATGTTTGACATTGGCTTAACTCCTTCCACCACTGTTATAAATTTGGCACCTTCCTGAGAATTTAGTCACTATAGATAAATATGGATACATTAGTAACTATCTACCATTTGCGTCATTTCGGCTTGAGCTATACCGACAAGTAACTGTTAACTTATTTTTTGATCTTCAGCTATTTATGCCGATAATGTCTTAGATGATGCCCATCGGTATTATTTTTAGTATCGACATATCCAAAGATTTATTTCCTAACTTTATAAGTCATTCTGATAAGGGTCTTATTTATTTTCTCCCTATCGCTGATCTCTTGCTAAATCAGGATAGTTCTCCCGACATCACTCCATTGATCGAGATAACTTTATCTATCGAGACATTGTTGATGCATTATTTTGACTTTGCAAGCTATCCTGAACATCTCCTAGATTATGTTTATTGGCATTATTTTCATTATCGGTGAAGCAAAAAGGTGTTCTCTTATCTTCATAAGTTATACTGATAAAGGTTTTATCCTTGGATTCATCATAAGTCATCCCGACATGTGTATCTCAGTTCATGGTATGTTATCGGAGTAACTAATCTAACTAAGCTTCTTCAATGTTTATGTTTTTGGTTTGCAGACTCCTTTATCAGAATAGTTTTCTTGATATTACTTTATTGCCTGACTATTGGAATAGTTTCACTAGTTGAGATGTGCTTTATAGGTTACTCCAACCTAATAAGTTATTCCGATGAGCTTCAAAAATTTCTTCCATTGGGATAGTTTACACTGTTTGGATAACCTTTCACTCCTACTCCGATCTTACATGTTATTCTGATGGGCCCTATATTGTTATAAGTGATCCCTAGATGTGTATTGGGATAACCTTACTCTGTCAGCATTGTGAAATATTTCTATTCCACCCTTAGTAATTATTTTGATATACATATTAATGTTTGTGCTTGGTGTAGCTATGTCGATAACTATGTCCAACATTAACTTATTAGATCGAGTTAGCTATCCCGATATAAATTGTTTCTTAATGTGGGTT
Source organism: Cryptomeria japonica (assembly GCF_030272615.1). Lineage (NCBI taxonomy): Eukaryota > Viridiplantae > Streptophyta > Pinopsida > Cupressales > Cupressaceae > Cryptomeria > Cryptomeria japonica. Next base: position 300,182,206 of record NC_081414.1, read on the forward strand.
ATTTTGTTAATCTTTCTTAGGCCTATTAGGGATGATTTTAGGATATTGTGGTTACATTATGTGAGTTTTTGTATTGAGTAAAAGAAAACTTATGTAGCTTCAACCTTTTGTCATGTTAAATACAAAAACTTGTTGATGACAGACATGCTAGGGGTATTAGGTGTTATTAGTGGATTTTATTATTAAGTTTTTTTGCTAAGTCTATTGGTTTCATTTCACTAATTTTTTTTTATATTTAATTTTTTTATAGGGTGCCATTCATCCGACACATAGCACATATAGGGATGTAGCTCCCAACCCTTCTACCCAGCAGGTAAACCTCATTGTAATTGTACAAATTAGATGGAAGAAAGATGTTATATTATTATGTTCTTTTCTTTAGGGTTTTGGATTAATTTTGATACTTTTACAAATATTCTTGTCACAAATGGATGTTCGGGGAATGACACCTGCATTACTTGATGACATCTATATAGAGCTGGAATCACTATTATGCGATGATGACATCCCATATTCCACTAACCCCATCGAAATGATGAGAAAGATAAAAAAATAAATAGAGAAATTCTTTCTTTGGCATACTGAGTCCCTCAAACTGATGCAATAAAAGAGAGGGTGCAACAATTGATGCAGAGAGCACAAAAATTGGAAGTAAGCAGTAATGAAATCTTTAATTATAAAAGAAGTTTAAAAATGGTTTATATTTTATACTCTTTTATGTCATGAACTAAAATATGTACATGTTGTTTTTATAGGAAATATTGCATCCTCATCGAGCTGGTGGCCATGATCAGGGTACTCTCGGTAGTTCAGGTGATGACCATGTTCCATACATTAAAACTAATTTGGTGCTCTGATATATCCTTTATGTGTTCACAGGCTCCTTGTTGCTATCAAACATGTGACTACTATCAGTTGTGTTTTGATATCTTTTCAGATCATATGTTTCCTCTTTTACAGATCATAGAACTATTCATTCTTCATAACAGCCCCAATACTTCTTTTTTAACTAAGGTTTTTGTCTTGAATATTGATCTTTATTATTTTGATTGCATGATTCCTCTCACTGATGCAGAGATACCAAAGATTTCTCACTTGGATCCTAATATGATCCATTCAACCTTCCAATATAGGTTGCATTTCAGAGGCATTCCTAAACCAATATCATGGAACTACCAACCTTCCAAGGATCCAAACTAGTCCAATCTACCCTTTCAACATGTTCATCAACAATTTCAATATATATAAGAGGCACAATTCAAGTACAAACTCTTCTAGATACACCAAGTGGATGGATTTGAGATATCTAACAAGATTAATGTTTTGTATATTTAATGTATTATTCTTCAGGTGATGTTCATGTTCCTGTGCAAATGCTGCCTCACTAGAGGCCATCTTCCCACCTATATTGCCAATTGCAATGTCGGAAACACATAGCATGCAAGTCCATCCTCTAGTGAACTTAATACTGACCCAAAAGTTGGTAGATCCCTCTTTTTCTCTCTCTTTTGTTATGTGTTTATTTCCCTTGAAGTGTTCTTTCCTGGTGGCATTTCATAGTGGATTAATTTTCTACAACAAGACATGTACATGATGATGCAGAGGCAACTAGTGGTGATACCATAGTAGCATTTCTTGGATCTTCCCGTATTGCTAGTATGGGAACATTGTTAGTCACATTTGTGGTGACCAAAGATTTGCTTCCCATAAAGATAGAGAAGGTTTCAGGTACTTTAAAATTATTATTATATATAGTCTAATTGTAATTTATTTATTGATCACTCATTTTAGACTAATCATCTTATGATTTGTTTGTAGGAAATGATATTTTTTATAAAAATATTAATGAAATTACATTGGAGATCTTCAGGCCCACCACATGTAAATGGTGGAATGAGCAAGAAAAAAAGTTAACAGATGAACTCATAAACTATTTGGTTAGAATGTTTGGAAATGACACATTCGAGAAAAGAAAGGTCCCTGACCAAGTTGGAAAAAATCTAAAGTATGTAAGGGACCAGTATAGGACACATTTAGAGAAGAACAAAAAACATGAGCTTCCCTCCATGATTCCAGAGAGGGAGTGGAAGGACCTGATTTTGGATGCAAAGGAGAGAGTTGAAAGAAAAAAAGGAAATACACTACCAGGTAGAAGAAGGTATGTGATAATATTAAGAGTGTAATTCTCTACTAATTACCCTTTATATTTATATAATCTAACATATTTCAAACTTTTCATAGACTAATCGACACATCAAAGGCAACTAAGGAAAGACTAGGAAAGCACAGGCAACACAAACTCGGCTCTGGTGGTTATATGAAAGTTGTCCCATGAATTGTAAGTATCCATAAATGAAATATCACATGAAACTAATAAATTGCAAATAATTTTTTTTAATCATTAAATAATACAAGCAAAATTCATGATATTAAGAAAAAATGTAGGGCTTTGAATTCAATATAGTTCCCACAAAAGATGACATGAAAATTGCCTTCCAACAAGGCTATGGAGTCGTGGCTGAACACCTAAGAGAATTGAGTTGGCAAACACAAGATTCAAATGCATCTGTCAGACAGGTAAATAAGCTAAATGAAAATTATTTAAAGTTGAATACTTGAGCAATAATCTATTTGATGTTACTTTCCAACATAATGTGACTATATTTGTTTTAAATAATCAAGAAATCATAACAATGTACATGACATTGGAATACAACCTAGATAAGGTGGAACACAACTTGCACATGATGAAGGTCATGGTGTGCATCTTAGTACTAGAGGTATTAATGTGCTAAATAAATTTATTTATGTAATGATTAATACAATTAAACATCTTTAATTGAAATTGGTGTAGTAATTAATGTAACCTTTTTTGTTTTTATTTTAGAGAATGTAGACTGTGGTGACCAAGTTGAGAATGATCCAGGTAGACAACATCAGGAGCATGATGGGGGCCCACCAGGTAATAGGGACCACCATTATTCCTTTAAACGAATTTAATTACAATTGGTTTATTGATTAATGTAACCTTTCGTGTTTCAACTCTAGAGGATTTAAAGGGTGTTCAGGATGTTGAGGATGAGGCTAGACAAAATGATTAGGAAGATGATGTGGCCCCATTAGATAAAAAGAACCCCTATAATTTTCTTTTAATTAATGAAATACTTGTAACAATAATAAAACTCATGAATTTAACCCATTTCTTTGTTATTGCAGCGGACCCCCCTTTGCATATGAATCCTCATCACGAGTACATGACTAGGCATACATTAACTAGATCATGAGCAGAGGGCAGGAGAACTAAAGAGGGGAAAAATGATGAAGACAACGATTGTCCAATTAGTCTTTAACTCCAAGCTTCAAAAAGAAAGAAAAAAAAAAATAGTAATCTTATTATATGTTAACAACTGGATTTTATGTGTTTTTGAATAAGAGAAAATACGTTTTGATGGGCCTTTGAAACCCATTACAAACAAAAGATCAAAAGATATACATTAAAGTGCTACAAAACACAAAAGACAACAAATAAGAAAAGGACAGTTGACCAGGAAAAAAGGCCAACAAATGAAATATAGAAAATAATAAACAGGACCGACAGAGAAAGAGCCTAGGCTAGGTAGAGTTTTGAAGTATCTTAATGATTTCCATCTTTAGTTGCTCCATATTATCAGTCATCCTCTTGATATCATCAATTTCCTTTCTTTGGATTTTCTTCTTTCTGGTGCTCGTTGATGGACTTGAAAAGCACTGAGAGGGGGGGTGAATCAGTGACACCAAATCAAACACTACTTCAAACACTAACCGGTAGATGAACTTAACAAAGCTTTTAAACACAATGCATGCAATCCAAACTGATATAACATCATCCACAAAAAGTAAATCATCCACCATAACACAAGTGTTTATACGTGGAAAACCCAAATAGGTAAAAACCACGGTAAGATGGAACTCACAAGCTAACTATTTGCAGTAATACATAACTGACCGGTTAAGGTCTACAAAGTGCTCTGGTAGGAGCGGATCTTGTTAGAGATCCCAAAGCTTGATTAGAAGCTTATAACCTGTTAAGAGTAGTACGTTGTTAGGAGTAAGCTCGCTGGAGGATTTAAGAATCCAAACTAATGGATCACCTTATTAGAGGATTTATACATTGAAGCTTGTTAGAGCTTACCCAGTTAAGGGATTTGATTCTGTTGTAATGGTTAGAATACAACAAGAATGGTTTGATCTATTCTGAGTAGCACAATACTTGCTTGATCAGATCCTTTTAAGTACATTCAACACTACTCTTCAACACACTCTTCATCTTAACACTTATCGCTCTTCAAAAAAAAACTTTTTCTCTTTATGCATACCATCATATCTTAAAGATTTACCGAGATGTCAATATATATATAGACATTCATATTTCATGTCAACCTAAGGAAATCATGACACAATTTCCTAGGTGCAGTGTATCTAGGCAAGTGACCACAACTCATCACAAAAATTACCGCCAAGTAGTCAGTGCTGGTAACTCATAACAAAAATTAACAAATACCAGTTGGAACAATTAATATCGGTTTGAATAAAACATATGAACCATTGTCCTTGATTCTCCACTTGATCTCCATCTTGATGCCGACTTAATATAACCATAGGTTATCTCTTATGCACATACCAGTTGACACAAAGTACCAGTTAGAGATAAACCTCTAACATACCAGTTGACAATGTAAACAATTGAAGTTACACTTGTAGTCAATATAATCATGTGTGTGAGAGAGTGTTTCATCAATGACAACAAGTGATGAATTCATTGCAATCATCATCAAGCCAACAATCTCCCCCTTTGGCATTGATGGCAATACAGAGAAATTTTTTACAGTAATACCGCTAAGTGTGCATGCACAACAAATTTACACATTTACTCATGCCCCCCCTTAATGCATACATTATACAAAATTTTCAGAAACGCACATACATATTTCTACTCCCCCTTTGACAACAATGATAGATTTAAAAATCAATATATATATATATATATAGATAGATATAGATATAAAATTTGTATCACAGTGTTTAGCATATACAACAGTAACAAAAAAAACTGTATCAAAATTCAAACATAAGCAAGTCTCATGAAAATAAAATTGTAGCTTGTCTTCAATTGTGACAAAGTGTTTGTCCAAGACTCCAACATGTTCTCAGTATGCTCAAATGTAGACAACAGTTGTGAATGAAATTCTTCCATTGAGTCCAGTGTATAGGTTTCAGGGGTTGCTAAGATAGCTTATGCATTGGAGTAGGTTCTTTGTAATATGTCTACTTGTGATGTGAGCAGACTCTTGAGTTCCTTTAGAGACCAGAGTCTCTTATCCTTCTCATTATCATATATATACAGTCTATTATGTAAATCATCTACATATTTGTTAAAGGTAAGTATAGAGTCCTAGAGTGGGATATATGCCTTGCATATCATTTCTATCTCTTACTCTATTTCTATTTGTCTTTTTGAAATGTCAGAATAAAAGAAAGAAACATTAGAGGTGGAAGCAAGATACTTCCCTCTCATTTCAATAGAATTTCTCTACAAATCCTTATTATGTGATAGAGCCATTTTCCCACTATCAATATCCTTTGCCAGTTTTTCTCCTTACTTCTTTTTGTGATTCTTTTCAACATATAGTTGAGCAACATCTTCTAGTGACTTGATTTGATCATATGCATCTGCAACTAACTAACCAAGTTTGCTAATGGGTGTAGAAAGATGTGCTATAGATGTTTCCGGTAGTAGACCAGACAAAATTTCTACTGTAGTTTGAATTGTCTTTGCTTCAACCCTTTGCTCTTTCAGTTTCTTCTTATGAGCTCTAGATTGCATAACATTAGCAATCTTCATCATTTCTGATGCACTCCAAAGTGTTCATATCAATAGGTCCTGAAATACTTAAAGAATCATCATCATCATCAAGTTGTTTCTACTTTGCCGGTTCAGGGGATACAACCTTAATGATAGCTTTCTCTATATTCTGCTATGTTGTCTTTATTTTTAGTAGTTTCCTTCTGAATTTCTTGAATGACCGGTGGAGATTGGGGTTTCTCCAATTGTTCTGTTGCCGGTGGATTGTCCACTTTTAGTTGAGTACCCAATTGCTCAACTAGTGTAACCTGTACATTAGTGATTGTTGGGGGCTCCATATCTAGTATAGTGTTGTCTCCAGATAGGTCCACTATGTTCTGAACATTATCATCAACAAGAATAATGGAATCATCCTTCTTCTTGAGTGGATAGACCTCATTAGGTTGTATAATCTCCTCTTGATCCATTTCTGGTAGAGTAGCATTATCAGTATCATTATCCTTAGTCATAGAGGATTGGATGAGCTCTTCCATCTGTTTGATATCACAGGCTATATGATTAGTCTCGGTCTCAAAGATTGCTCTCTTTCCATTGAGTAACTTCAGTTTTCTTGGTTTGAATGTAAACTGAGATTTGTATCGAGCAACTAAAGCACTAATATCATTCTTAGGAAAATATTGTGCAAATACCACATCAATGATTTCTTTTTCTAATTTAATAGCTTCCTCCCATTTATTTAAAATAATAGTATTCAAAGAATTTGAGATATCCTTTTCTAATTCATGTGGATATGTATAGTAATGACACACCTAATGAATCACTTGCTTTTTCTCACTTTCAGTGAAGGAATCAAAATACTCCTTTACATTCTCAAACGCATTCCTCCTTAGTGTCTTCATTGTCCTTTCAAAATGGGTTTCAGGTTTGAAGGATGCTATATCAATAGGCATAGTTGCCGTTGGAACTTCCTTAACCTTCTTGGATATTCCATTGGTTGCTTTTTCTTTCTTTAGTTCTTCATCAGAATCTATTCCCTCATATTCTAGTTGCAAAATTAATTTTCCGCCTCTCTTCTTTGTCTCCTTCTTAGTATATACCTTGGGTTCTGGTTCCTTTTGGTTAGGACACTCCTGGTAACCCTAGTACTCTTTGCTGGAGATGCTTCATTGGGCTTTTTATTCTTTCCTTTTGTACTTTTAATAGGTGCAGTACTGGTTTGTGCAGGTGCCTCTTGGATTTCCACAATGTCCAATTTTGCCTTTTTTTTCGTCTATAGGTGATGCTAATAGGGTATTAGCATAACCAACCAGTAGATCATGGTTAAACTCATAACTCATGTCTTCCATTTCTTCTTCTCTTGGCTCAATTGCTTGCATTAAACAAAAGTCAATGGTAATGGTGCATATTATGTCCTTCTCAAAGTGTTTTACCACTTCTTCCGGTAGCCTCATTCTCATACTCATATTCTTTTGGAACTCATTGAAATACCTATTCAAGGCAGCATGGAAAGTATTCTTTACAACCTTTATGTTGTTCTTAATTTGTGTAGAGACTGGTGAGTCCTTTGACCACTCAATGTCTCCAATTCCTCATAGAAAGTTTTGAAAATAAAAGAATAATCCGACCAATAGCTGACCATACTTGAATTTTTGACTGTTATCCTTTTTAATTGATTGCAAATTTTGAAATAATTGCCTCCTGGTAGCTTCACAGAGATCATAGTTTGCATTATCAACAATCATTATGTGAGCAGTATGAATTGTTGTAGATGGAACACTATTAAGTCTATTGGAGTAAAATACTTGGTAGCCTATCACCATTGTTGCTAGTTTTACTGCAGGGTCTCTAATATTGTTTATAGAAAAGGCACGCTTATCAGAAGTCAAACCGGTTAAGTTGAATACAATGTTTTTAGAAAATTTCCTTAACTTAGGTACTTCATCAGTTGAGAAATAGCCAGCCATAGCCTGAATGGCTTCCTTTGTAATTGTGTGAGTCCTTTCTAAGTACATATTTTCTCCATGAACTCTACTCAAAATTATTCTGATATGTGCTTCTTCAAAATCTAAATAGGAGGCATTATGAAAACCCTTTTCGAAAACCCTAGCATACTGTGTCTTAAATTTACCGTTCTCATCACAAAGTGATTTCAACTATGTGTAGATGTATAGAGATCCTAAATATTCTAACTTGCAGTCTATATAACTGGACAAATCACCTTTGACCAAAACTCCACTTGGAACTTGCGACAATGCATTATATGACACAATTTATTCTTCCTTTGCAGCTTTCATAGGCTCATAAGTGATCATCAACCTCTCTACAAACTTTGAAGTAGATGAAATTCTAGATAAACAAGATTTGAAGTAGTATGTTCAAAGACATACCTTGTTTCGTGCACATTGCCCCGTTTACCGGTTGAAATTCCCAAGTGTACACCAGTTCAACTTTCTGCAACCTTCAATTCAACTTAATTTCTCAAATCATGAAATAATTCGACAATTAACAACAAGACAATCTTACTGAACTCTACATTAATTAAAGCATAAGAAGATTAAAACTGAAAGAATAACATAAATTGGGATTTAGTTTAGTTTTTTGAAGGAAGGAAATTTATTGGTCATGAATTAGTCTTTAGAAATAAATTTAGTTCTAAGGGTAAGATTACAAAGTGTAAGGTGAGATTGATGGCTAAGGGATATTCCCATATTGAGGGAATACATTCTCACTTATTGTAAATCTTACTTCCATTAATTTTATTTTGTTGTTGCTTTGATTGATGTTAAGGTTGAATAAATAAGTGTTAAGGCAAAAAATATAGTATCATTTTAAAGGGAGAAATATAAACAACACAACCAAAGAACCTTGTGGTAAAGAATAAATAAAATTTGATATAAAAGTTGATGAAATATATATACAATTAAAATAATCTCCAAGGATGTTGTATCAAAACTCTAATTCTTATAGATTGATGTAATATTCTTTTAGAAATAAATAAAATAATCATGTTTATTATAAGCACATAGGTGATCAATTTTTTGATTATTTTAATTTAAGATGTAGGACTATAGACTAGTGAGTGTGCTTATTTATATGGAAACAAAGTTACTAATGAAATAGTGTTCGAAGTCACAGGATAAAATCATTTTTTTAAGGCATTTCATGGCAAAGCATGTCGAGTGAAACTGTATAATAAGGTATTTTATACTAGTAAGTGCATGGAAATGAGATAGAAAAGGGAATCCAAATTGGTCAATTTTTATTTCAATCAATAAAATTTGAACTTCAACATGTAATTCGACACACCTATGTTGAGAATTTGAGAATGTGATAGGTACAAGAATACTAGTATTCATAATATAGTTTTTAGATTGCTGACCATTTTTAAATGGTGGAGATTAAGAGGATCAAATTTTGAGAGCACACAAAGTGGTCCTATTTTGACATAAAAATATAATACAGTGTTGTGTTTGATTTACTCCATTTTTTGAGTTTCACTAACTACTCTATAGATTATTTTAGTGGGAAGTTAGCTAAGATTTAATATAATGTAATATATAAATATTCCTAAATTTTTAATTGATATATTTATTAAATAATTTTGAAAGTGAATGCACCTTGAAAATAAAGAAATGAACATGCTTCCCATAATTTTGAGAAAATAAAAAATCATTTTTCAATGCGTAAAATGAAACATAGGATGTATAAATGTAAGTTTTACAATTTGGATGAGCATATGTAAAATTTATGAAAAAAATAGGCGTGTCTATAAAATATGTAGACATGATTAAATGTAATTTAAGATAAACACCTTCATAAAGATCTAGATTTTCAAACATTGATGAATGAAAAGATAGACAAAACATTATGTTGTACTGATGAATAAAAATTTCATCCTAAAATACATGAACCTAATAGAGAGAATACTAATTTATTTTTTTAATTATTTGTAAAATATATTTCTAGTATTCAAATTTAATGTCAAACCCTTAGGATTGGTAAATTCAAACTTGTTTCCAATGTAAGGGCAAAATCTGATTAGTCAAAACTAGACCGTGTTTGCATTATAGTTTTCTCATATTATGAAAAATGTATATAAGCCTTAATGTGAATGAATTATTATGCAAAATGATTATGTTATCTAGAATATGAATGTGTTTTATAAAATTATGAAAGTTTGTGCATCCGTTTTCATGCAAAATAACTATATATATTATTATGTAACAAACCTAAACTTAGTGATCAAATTCATCAATAGAGTAGAGTCTACCCAATATAACTATTTTAAAATTATTTTTTGATATTTTAGCATTTTCTTTTATTATTTAGTCCCCAACTTTATTGAATTGTATGATTATGTATATCATGGTAGAAGGCAAATCTTGTGCTTTGTGTTGGTTTTTACATAATGATTGGTATGCCAATACTTTCAGGGTGTAGTTTCTTATTATTATTTTAATTTTTTTCCATTCATGTGCTGGAGATGGTTGATAATTTCCTCTATAAATTATCCTCTTGTGTGTATTGGTGGTTTTGGTTTTATAAGAATTTTTTTATCAGTGTTACTACCAACACTTTTTCCATTGGTGAAATTTTTGGCTTTGCACTTTTGTTGGGTGAAGGTGATAAGAATGTTCGAGTTTAGTTGGGAGTGTTGTGGGGTGGAATGAATTAGAAAGAGGTTAGAGGCCATGTACCACAAATTACAAAGAAAATGTAAAAGTAATTCATAGTTTATTTTTGGTGGACCATTGATCGGAGCATGATCCTAGTGTGTGGTATTTTTGAGCATACAAAAGCCATACAATAAAAATTTGTGGTACTCTCAATAAAAGTGTGGATAAATTTTTTATTGGGCATCAACATTGTGTTGTAAACTATTTTGTCGTTGACGCACAATATATTTTGGAGCTATGGGGAGATTTTTGTCTAGCAAGTGGATTGTTGTATTTGTGTATTTTTTTAAAGGAGTGATGCCTATAAAAAAGTAGAATGTTGAAGAGTATTTGGAGGTTCTAATGGGATGAAATGGTTTTGGAGAAGATCCAAAATCATAATCTTGAAGTACACAATATGGAATGGAACTCTAGGATAACGCTGACTATTCATTGTAATGTTGGTCATGAGTATATGGGTGAGTAAACTCTAGGTAATAGTTCTATCTTACAACTGACATCCATGAACCACTTAGACATGGAGAATATGACATTTATACTAGGAAAGCAATTGCCATTAAGTCTTGAAAAAATGTCATGAACTTTAATAAATATGTTCCTATAAGTTTCATTTCCATGCAACTCATTTCAACCAATGATGATAACTTGTCTCTATGAACTCTTGCAAACACTTTTAAGGAGAGAGGTTTTTTGGAATTGTAAGATCTATAATTGTCGAGTGTTCCCAAAAATAATAAAAAATTTCAACCATGTCATAGATGCACACAAGTCTTGCAATATTTCTTTTGAATTTTACTTGATGCCCAAGCTTAGATCGAAAAGGTTATCCTTGGACTCTTTGCAATCCTATAATTCTTAAAAGGGTAATATCATGGGTCTAGATCAATCTCACATAACATGAATTTTATATTCAACCTAAAAGTGTAATCTATAAAAAATGTACTTCTACAACTTGGGACACTCTTGTCTCTATTGTCTATTGATGTTTTAAAGATTGACAATTTTTATAAATATCTTAGGGTTATTGTTGAATTGTGAGGGATCACATTTTCCTCATTTGACTTGTTGAATGCTTGGATTTATTACCTTGACAAATTTTGGAAGACAACAAGAAATGATGTAATGCATTTAGGATACAAAATTTAATGCAATAATTGTTCCTTTTAGTGCATCAAGCTAAAATGTTCACACTAAATGCTCCTTGATGTTCTAGGATGTTCACCAATTACTAGATATGACTTAATGTTGATATGTATTTAAACACAAAGACATAATGAATCACTATATAAAATTATACTAAGTTGACTCCCAACATCTTGAAAAAAGGGTGCAAGTCGATCTTCCAAATTTTAGGTTAGATCTAAGTCATGTGCGATCACTCTGATGTATTACAAAAATGACCCAAGGTAGAGAATTATAGATTTCGACGTATGAATTAAGTACATAAAGATCAAGGTTAATATATATCTATACAAACATAACATGTTAGATTGCCATGAGGAGACAATCACAAATCTACAATTAAACGTTAAAAAAATATATAACATCAAAAAACGTTAAATTGCTCCCATAAATGATGAAATGTAACGGCTGCCGTCAATAATTCCCTTGTAAAATGATCTATACAAAACATGCAAGTCGCATCACACAAAGCATCAACAGTCTTTCAGGTGACAACAATTTGCAGCATATCAGGATTTCCTTTTCAAGGCGGTATAAATTAGAAAAATTATCTATGCATGACTGAGCAATCAATATCATGATAGCTAGCATATATTCTCAAATTAAAATTGATCCACACGATGAAGAAATTTTTGTGTAGATCGCTCTTAAATAATCGACATCGCGGTGGTTGAATTTCATGGGAGAATCCGATGTACGTTTTTAAACATTTTGAATTTAGCATGGCCCCTGGCGGTGAACCCACGGAGAAGACATCCAAAACGAAGCCGGCTTCACCATTGAAGTCCTCGCAACTCTCTGCAACGTAAACTCTGGCTGTCCTATAAATACACGCTTTCTAACTACTTCCCCTCACACCCAAACATTCAGAACTCCTCCTTCCTGCAGTATTAATATTGAGAAAGAGATGAAATCTAATGGAGCTTGTTTGATGGCAATTTTAGTGGTATTCAGTAGTGTCGGCGCAATCTACGCATCTGATCCTGATATTCTCACCGATTTCGTTGTTCCAGCTGGGCAGAACCCACTAAATTTGACTGGCAATTCCTTCACTTCCACGGTATCCGAGATGTGCTAAAAAGCAATTTAACGGGGCAGACAGCAGTAAAAGTGACGAAGGCGGTGGCGGCAGAGTTTCCACTGCTGAACGGGTTGGGCGTGTCAATGGCGGTGCTGCAGTTCCCTGTGGGCGGACTGAATCCTCCTCACACCCACCCCCGCGCTTCAGAACTTCTGTTTCTTGTGGACGGATCTCTCCTGGTTGGAGTTGTGGACACCACGGGAAAGCTGTTCACACAGACCCTCATTTCGGGGGATTTATTTGTGTTTCCGAAAGGACTCCTCCATTACCAACTCAACAAGGATGCTGACAACGAGGCCTTGGCTATTTCTGCCTTTGGGAGCGCGAATGCAGGCACCGTGTCGGTCCCTTCTACTCTCTTCACAACCGGTATCCCCGACGATGTTCTGGCCAAATCATTCAAGACAAACACACAGACTATCGAGCTGCTCAAGGCTGGCCTTAAAAGTACCTGATTACTTGGTTTATTTCTACACAATAATGTTCTCCCTTTTCTTTCGTCTTCCTTAGCTTCGAACATGTGCCCTAGTGTTTGAACATTAGTCTAATTTCCGTGTAACAAAATGGAATAAAACTTCAGCTAAATAAACTATATCTTTTTAAATATATATAAACTAGTGCTTGCACTTAAATGAGGTGCAATGGGTTAGCGGATAGTAATTTATATAATTTAGAAATAGCATTTTTTTTAATTTACTAATATTATTAAATGAAAATATAAAAATATAATATAAGAATAAATTAAGAATTAGAAAAAAAATATGATCTTCATAATAGTTCATAGAATATGTCCAAAAAATTTGATATTAAACTTATCATGTGTTCAAAATCTTAAAATCATTTCAAACACATTGTCCAACAACATTCCCCTATCCAAGACTAGAAGAAGATTTGTGGAGAGATTTCCCTCTTATGTGAAGTGTAGGGTAATGGTAAGTCCGAAGCAATGAGAATTTTGTTGGATTAAATTAATTTATGTTTTTGTCAACACAAACCATCTACTCACAGAGTTGGATTAAAAAAATTATGTTCTTGTCAACACAAGCCATATACCCAAAAAAGTCAATGTTTTATGTAGAAAATGTTAAATATAATGGGCAATAACTGAACTCCAATATTCAATTGAAATTAGTGAGCTTCACTTTAGCAACCATGTAAATCTCTGTCTATGTGTCTATTTGTTTGTTTTGTATTGAGCTAGAATGGTTTACTTAATTTATTGTTGGATTTAAATAGTATATTTTAGATTTTGATTTGTCTAATTTATTGTCAAATTTAAAAAATGCACAAGTTTTATTTGGTTAATATAAGATGTCTTTATAATTTGTGTATCCAAGTTGCCTATTCGAATTGCTTTAACTTTAAAAAAGAATTATTCATCTAAGAAAAAATGACCTATTCCCAAAATATTACATTATAGATAACCTTCAAATATAAATGTGTGAATTGTGACCATTGTAAACCAATTGTCAAAATTTTTGAGATCGTGCATTGACAAGTAGGAACTATGGATCATGAAAAATCATGATCATGTATTGAACTTTCAATAACTACAATTGGAAAATCCAATGCATCATTTAAATTCTTGTAACTATGGAATATACAAGAGAAAACCAAAAACTATGAACATGTGAAACTACATGACCAGATGCAATTTATGAAAGATAAATAACAAAATAGAATCAGAATACATTGATTCTAATCCATTTCCTATCACAAGGTTCTTTTACTTGTCAAATATTAATTTGGTTTAAAGTGCATGCTTGCCGTGTTTTAGTTGCACTACTTGTCAATTATAAGGAGGAGCACACAAATATCAAGGGATAGACCACACGATAAATGTGAATTCATTTATGTTAGGCACCTTTTAAAACTTGAAATTGAGCGCCAAAGTAGAAGGGGTCAACCCAAAATAAGAAATTAATTTGATTTATTATTTTTTATTTAATGTTGCTTGAGTATAAAACTTCTCCATTGGACCTCCTTAAGTGGCAACATGATGTCCTTAGATATTTCCTTTGACATTAAAGACAATACTCCAACAAATAGTGTAGGTGTTCAAAAGTGCTACCAGTGTTCTTAATTTAAATTGTACTTGTGATATTGCAAAGAAAATGTTAGTATATTTTTTAACAATCATCATGAATAAAATTCTAGCTTCTAAGATGCTAGTTTATCATCTATATTTTGAGTTTTTCTCCTCAATATAAGTTACTCATTATTTTAATGCAATCAAAATAATGTGTATGATCTGATATACATATCATAAATACATCTAGACATCAATATTGAGTTGTTTTATTCTACTTTATAGCTATTTAAGAACTATTTTGTTATTTTATTTATTGAAAATATTTTATAGATATTTTATTTATTTATTTAGTTGGACATTAAATCACTACTAAGGAAAAACACCCACATATTATTGAAAGAAAATATACAATATAGTTCTTCTTTATTCAACATTCATCTATACTATTCACCTTACTGTGTATTCCCAACCCAAAGTATTAGTAGCAATCAATATCCCCCTATATTGGTCTCCATAGTACGAAATTGGAGACGTACGACATACATTTTCTTCACTAGTCACTACAACCGAAATGGTGACCAAACATCTTCCTAATATCTCTTACAGTATTGAAAGATTCTTTGGGCCAATTGGTTGTTGAGTTTTACTATTTATCTATACATTTTATTTGGAACCATCTTTTGAAGATGTGTAAGGGTATGCAACTCATTGGAATCAACTTAGAAGGATGTGTGGTGCTTCTTTTTGGTCCTCCCTTTCTCTTAGAGAGGATCACATGTGATATTATTGGTCTAAATGGCCTTTTTTATGTAATTTAATATACTCTAATTTGGGTCAACCTAGTTGAGACTTTTAATGAATATCTTTGTATATAAAGATGAGTAATTTTGTTTGTCGAGAAGTAAATAAATATGAGATGTGTCTTTTCAAAAGAAAATTTAGATCAAATTTCAATGGTTACAAATAAATCATAGTAACTCCATGTCTTGTTTCTTGTTCTATCTTTAAATATCCACCTCCACTTTAAAATACTTGAATTTTTTGGCAAGAGAATTCAAATTCCAATCACAGAGCACATTCGAATAAATACATCAAAACATGTATAATAAATTTATATATGAACTTGAAACCTAAATATATACAAATATTAATATAAGAATAAAATTTTAACATAAATAATTATTAACCCTATTTTATAAAATATTTAAAAATAAATGACATGAACAAATCACCCTAATTTAAAAATTATGAAACAATAATCTAAAAAATGGTTAGTATACAAATATAACCTTCATTGAATCATTATTCAAAAATCAAACGTTAATTAAAATGATGATTTAATTAGCACATATTAAGCTTAATCACCTTTCAAAATACTTCTTAACTCAAGTAAAAGCAATTCTAAGAATATTTAATGAGAATATTTCTAGCAAGTGTAATTTGTATCATTTAAATTAAAAGCATAAAGTTGTGGCTACAAGTTATTTCATGATTATTATCCTCCAACAATTTGTTCAGTGTGAAAAAGATCTGTCTAATAAGAGATCCAATATGAAAGAGATTTTTATTGGAATTAATTTTTACTAATTGATAGAATAGTATCCGTTTTTCTCTCTTTACCTAGCGAAATATATTTTAGGTCACAAAAGATTTTATCCCATTAGAAAACCTTTCGACCTTGGCAGCTTACTTCATGCTTCCGACATTTTTTATTTACTAAGCTGCTACACTCAAGTGGTGAGAGAAGCATTTTACACATTTATTATCATGCATTGGCATTTATATCAGCTAGTTTATAAACAATTTCAGAAATTACTTTTTAAATGTAGATTGTGAGTTGGGTTTCTTTCCGTTGCACATGTTGAGGCTTGCGATATGCCGTGGGTATTTATACCAAAAAATTATTTCCTTGAAATTCTCCCACTCGGCTGTGCTCACCAAGAAAATTCATTGTTTTCCTAGTACGACTTTGGTTTCCCGATGAAATTGCCGACAACATCACACTACCATCAACCGTTTACCGACATGAGACAATTCCGGTGGGAGTGCCTCCCACAGGGAATAGCCTATCAGCTAATAAGTATGCCAATCTCATAGAAGCAAATATAAATATTTTGAACAATATTTTTATGAAGGTTAAAATACTTAAACAAAAATCATATGAGAGAACTAATTACATTATTCAAGTTAAATAGTTTCACTGAATATTTTAAGTCATAATAATTTTGAGACATGCATAAGTAATTATTTTTTTTCACTATTCATTGTACCAATACTTTTTCAAGATTCTATTCGATTCATATACTACCTCAAGCAATCAAGAGATGGAGAGAAAACAGAGACATAGTCTCTACTGAAGACAAATGAAACTATATTTGAGAATGAACTAGAGGTTCAAGAGGTAACTTTAGAGGAAGGGGATCTAGATGAGCATTTAGAGGAGGAAGAATAACCTTAAAATTCACCTTAAAAAATAGAAAGTTATCATTTTATTTTTGTTAAATTTTTTTTTTTGATAATAATTATGGGTCCAACACTAGTAAAGTAGTTGAGTTAAAGGAGGGAAACTAATATGAAGGCTAATGATGTGGAGATTATAACCTTGGAGAAGAACATGACTCAAAATTTGATTTAGATAGAGGGGTAATCCTAGACTATCCTTGGACTTTTACAAAAGCACAATTCTCAAAATGGTGATCCTGTGGCTCTAGATAAACCTTGTAGAACATCAATATGGCACATGAGCTACAAAAATAATATAGAAAAATGTGTAACTCTACAACCTTGGTCTCTCCAATATCTATTTTCTATTGGTACTTAAGGATTGATACTTTTAAGAAATACCTTGAAGAGATTGTTGTCTTATGAGAAATCACATTCTCCTCAATTAATCCCTTTACAAAGTTTGTAGATAGGAAACAAACATGAAAGGCATTTAGGATACAAAATATAACACAATAATTATTCCTTTCAATGGACCAACTTGAAATGTTCATAGTGCATGTTCATTAATGTTCTAGGATAGTGACTAATTATTGGGCATGAATTAATGCTACAATGAATGCCTATAAGAAACACACAATGAATAATCACATAAGCATGTACTAAGTCAACTTCTGACATATATTGTGAAATGATAGAAGTTGATATTTGGAATTTTAGATTAGGTCTACACTATGTGAGATCACTCCTCTAAATTATAGAATTGACCTAGGATGGGAGAATGTAGATTTTTTTAATTTTAGATTAGGTCTACAACATGTGAGAATGTAGATTTTAAGTATGGATAGGACACATTGGAATTAAGGATAATAATATTATAATGTTCAATAATTATAGATAAGGTCCAATAAATTAGAATATATTAAAGTAGGAATAAATGAAAATAGACAAGAAATGAGAAAAAAGCCTAACTTAATAAAAATAATACTATAAAATTATAAAATTTATGTTTTTTAAGTAGAGAGAAATGTAAATATAAGATATAAATAAAAAGACAATCATAATATGTTATATTTCCTTAAGAAGACACTCACAAAATTAAAATCTAATGTTAAAAATATATATTAGAATAAAGAAATATTAATTTAAAATATGAATAAAAGACAAAAATAATACGTTAGATTGACATGAGAGAAGATAGACACAAACTTACAATTCAATGTTAAAAATATGTATTCATAGAATAAAACTTCAACTAAATAAACTATATTTTTTGGCATATATATAAACAAGAGTGTGCCATTCTCATAGAATCAAATGTAAATATTATTAACTACTTTTTTATAAATATTTAAACACTTGAACAAAGATCATATAAAAGAACCAATCACGTTACTCAAGCTAAATAATTTCACTAAATATTTTGAATCAAAATAATTATTCCTTTCAATGCACCTAGTTGAAATGTTCATAGTGAATTCTCCTTGATGTTCTAGGATGGTGACTAGTTATTGGATATGAATTATTATTGAAATGAATGGCTATACGAAAGACACAATGAATCATCATATAAACATGAACAAGGTCAACTCCTTACATCTATTGCAAAAGGATGGAAGTAGATCTTTTTAATGTTAGATAAGGGCTGCACCATATGCAATATGGAACTGACCTACGATGGGGGTTTGTAGATTTCAAGTATGGATAAGACACATTGAGGTCAAGGCTAATAATGTTACAATGTTCATGAATTATATAGATAAGGTTTAATATGTTAGAATATATTAAAATAAATAAATAAAAATAGACAAGAATTGAAAGAAGCCTAACTTAACAAAATAATAATATAAAATTATAAAATTAATGTTTTTTTTTAAGAAGAAAGAAAAACCAATTTAAGATATAAAATCTTAAAAAAAAAAGCATAACATTATATATGAGAAAAATTTGAATTTAAGATATAAATAAAAACATAACATATTAAACTCCCATGAGTGAAGACAATCACAAACTTGCAGTTTAATGTTACACACACACACATATAGACAACATCAAAAGACGTTAAACTGCATAAATGGACGATGAATTTAACAGCTGCCATCGATTTTTCCCTCTTAAAATGGTCTGCTCAAAACGTGTCTGTCGAATCACACAATGCCTCAGTCTTGTAGGCGACAGGTTGTATAAATATTGGCCAAATATCTAAAATTCACCAAGTTAAGAAATCCTCTTCGTAAAAGGAAAAAGTAGAATGTTATATGTCACTTAATTGTTGGTAATTTTTTTTTTTAACAATGATGAGCCCAACGCTATTGAAGTAGCTGAGTTGAGGAGAGAAAGATGTAGAAAGGTTGATGATGAGGAGATTACAATCTTAGGGAAGAACATGACTGAAACGTTGATTTAGTTAGAGGGGTAATTGCAAACTATCCTTGGAATTTTATAAAAATGCAATTCTGAAAATGGTGACCTTGTGGCTTTAGATAAATCCTATAGAACATGAAAATGGTGTATGACCTATAAAATATGTGTGGTTTTACAACCTTGGTCACTCCAATCTCTATTTTCAATTCGTGCTTAAGGATTGACATTTTGTAGAAATACCTTGGAGAGACTTAGAGAGATTGTTGACTGATGAACAATCACATTCTCCTCATTTAAATCTCTTTACAAAAGTTGGTAGATAGAAAACAAGCATGGAACTCATTTAGGATACAAAATGTAATGCAATAATTATTCCTTTCAATGCACCAAGTTGAATTGTTCATAGTGAATGCTCCTTGATGTTCTAGGAGGGTGACTAATTATTGGATATGAATGCCTATAAGAAAGACACAATGAATCACCATATAAACATGTTCAACGTCAACTCCTTACATTTATTGTAAAAGGATGGAAGTAGATCTTTTTAATGTTAGATCAAGGCGGCACCATGTGACATCACTCCTTTGCATTATGGAATTGACCTAGGATGAGGGATTGTAGATTTCAAGTATGGATAAGACACACTAAGATCAGGGCTAATAATGTTACTATATTCATGAATTGTAGATAAGGTCTAATATATTAGAATAAATTAATATAAAAATAAATAAAAATGGACAAGAATTGAGAGAAGCCTAACTTAACAAATAGTAATATAAAATTAATATTTTTTTTAAGAAGAAAGAAATACCAATTTAAGTTATAAAAAAAATGACAAACATAACATGTTAGATTGCCATAAAAAGACAATAAAAAATTGAAAATTTAATTATATAATTGAGCAAAAGGAAATCCTAATAGGTATATTCTCAAATTAAAATTGATCGACACAATCAAAATTTTTTTGTGTAGATTGCTCTGACATAATCGAGATTAAGGTGGCCAATTTTTGTAGGAAAATCCGATATATGTTTCCAAACATTTTGAATTTTAGCTTGGGCTAAGGGGAGGAGATAGAAAACAAAGCTAGCTTCACCATTGATGTCCTCGCAACTCTCTCCAACATAAACTCTGGCTGTCCTATAGATACATGCTTTCTAACAACTTCCCTTCACACCCAAACTTTTAGAACTCCTCCTTTCTACAGTATTAAAATTCAGAAAGAGATGGAATTTAATGGAGCTTGTTTGATTGCAATTTTAGTGGTATTCAGTAGTGTTGGTGCAATCTACGCATCGGATCCTGATATTCTCACCAATTTCCTTGTTCCGGCGGGCCAGAACCCACTTAATTTGACTGGCAGTTTCTTCACTTTCACAGGATTCCAAAATGTGCAAAACAACAATTTAACTGGGCAGACAACAATAAAAGTGATGAAGGCGGTGGCGGCAGAGTTTCTGGTACTGAATGGGTTGGGCGTGTCAATGGCGGTGCTGCAGTTCCCTGCGGGCAGATTGAACCCTCCTCACACTCACCCCCATGCTTCTGAACTTTTGTTTCTTGTGGACGGATATCTCCTCGTTGGAGTTGTGGACACCACGGGAAAGCTATTCACGCAAACCCTCACTAAAGGGGATTTATTTGTGTTTCCGAAAGGACTCCTCCATTACCAACTGAACACGGATGCTGACAACGAGGCCTTGGCTATTTCTACCTTTGGAAGCGCCAATGCAGGCACCGTGTCGGTCCCTTCTACTCTCTTCACAACCAGTATCCCCGACGATGTTTTGGCCAAATCATTCAAGACAAACACATAGACTATCGAGCTGCTCAAGGGTGGCCTTAAAAGTACTTGATTGCTTGGTTTCTTTCACCCATCATTCTTGACCGCCTACATAATAATGTTCTCTCTTTTATTTCCACTTTCTTAGCTTGAACATCACTAATTACTTGCTTTCATCAACCACCCTTCATCCTTGACCACCTATAGAATCATGTTTTGTCTTTTCTTCCCTCTTTCTTAGCTTGAACATGTTCTTCAATTGATTTGTTTTCTTTTGTGCTTGTCACTACAATAAATGTATTGATTTCTTTACTGAAAAGTAAAGTTCATTTTTAAGGCACAAAATCAGAATAAGATGTGTTAGTCTTGGATTTTGTCTAATTTTAAATTATATATATATTTAATTTACATTAATAAATTTGAATATCATAAAAGTCAAATTGTCTTTAAAAAATAAAGGTATTTATTAGTTTCTTCTAAGATAGGATACTATTGTATTCATGTAGTTTAGTTTTTTAATTAATTTAATCAACTAGCTTACATATATTTGATTTTAATAAAATATATATATAGTATGCCTAGAGATATCCTTCTAGAGGTGCCTATTAGAGTTCGGGGTACATGATAAAAATAGGTGCCTCGAGAAAGATATCTCTCAGCGTATTATATATATATATATATATATATATGATTAAAATCAAATATATGTAAGCTAGTAGCAGTCGCAACGCAACATGGGAAACATTAAAAAAATTCAAAATAGAACTATATAATATTATATAGTATGTATTTATTAAAATAAATTATATTATAATATTATTATATTATTATGCAAAGATATATAAAATTTTATATATCTATTTAGACTATTTTTTACAATATATATGTGTTGCAAGATCAAAGAAAATACTAAAATCTAAGATATATTCAACTTTATTTAATGATAATATAAAAGTGTATTTAATCGTGAGTATTATGGTTATGGTTAGCGTTATGGTTAAGGTAAGTGTTATGGTTAGGGTTAAGATTTACATCATGGTCCAGGTTAGGTTTATGATAAGGGTTAGGGCTAGTGTTTAAATTATGGTTAGATTAGGGTTCAAGTTGTAGTTAGGGATTAATTCAAGTATTATATTTCAATTTAAGTTAGAATTAGGGTTATTATTCAATTACATTATGGCTAGGGTTAAATTATGATTAGAGATAAATTAGGTTATGGTTTTGGGGTAAAAGTGAATTGGGATTAGGTTTCAAACCGATATATGTATATTGTCTCATTTGCTAATGGAGTTCTAGATTACATGTCTGGTTAAAGATATAGTTAGATTTAGGGTTATTATTAGGCTAGGCTTAAGGTTAGGGTTAGGGTTAAGATTGCAGTCAAAGATATTAATAGAGATAGAAAAAGTTTTGGAATAGATTAGGATAAAATTTTAATTTGGGTTAGGGTAAAGTTTAGTGTTAGGGTTAGGGTTTAGGATTATGGCTAGTTAGAGTTAGGATCAGGTTTAGGGTTAGGATTATGATTAGGGTTGTGCTTAATTTTATTGTTTACATCATGGTTGATGTTAAGGTTAGGTTTAGGATTATGGTTAGGCTTAGGGTTATGGTCATAGTTAGGATTATGGTTAGGGTTAGGGTTTATATCAAACTACAGTCAGAGTTAAGGTTAGGGTTAAGGTAAGGGTTAAGATTTAGGTTAGGGTCATTATTAACATCATGGTTAGAGTTAAGTTTAGGATTAGGATTAGCATGAGGATTATGGTTAGGGTTAGGGTTTAAGATTAGGGATAGGGTCAGAGCGGTGTTTAGGTTAGGGTTTAGAGTTAGGATTAGGATAATGGATAAGATTTACTCTTAAGATTAGGGATGGGTTTTGGGTTAGGGTTAGGGTTAGGTTTAGAGTTTATTTTTAGGTTTAGATAATTGGTGCATCCTAAGGGTTGTAAAGCCATTCCCTATTTTTAGGGTTAGGGTTTAGGATTATGATTAAGCTAGGTTAGGGTTAGGGTAAGGGTTATGATAAGGGTAATGGTTTAGAGTCATGGTTAGGACTATGGTAAAGGTTATAGTTTACATCATGGTTCAAGTTAGGGTTAGGATTAATGTACTAGTATTATAGATATGGTTATGGTTTACATCATGGTTAGGGTTAGGTTTAGGATTACCGTTATGGTTAGAATTTATACCATGATTAGGGTTATTGTTAGGATTATGGATAGGGTTAGGGCCTAGGATTATGGGTAGGTGTAGGGTTCAAATCATGGTTAAGGTTAGGGTTATGGTTTGAAATAGGGTTTAGGATGATATTTAGGGTTTATATCATTGTTAGGATTACGGTTAATCTTAGGCTTTGGGTTATAGTTAGGTTTAAGGTTATAATTATGCTTATTGTTAGGGTTAGGATTAGTGTTATAATTTATTTAGGGTTTAATTATAGTTAGAGTTAGCAGTAGAATAAGTATCGAATAACCTATTTGACTTTAGGATTTACATCATTGCTGGGTTAGGCTTAGGGTTATTCTTAAGATTATTTCTAGTGTTAGGATAATTGTTAGGGTTAGTTTTATGGCTAGGACAATAATTTACATCACGATTAGTGTTAGGGTTAGGTTTAGGATTTGGGTTACAATCAAGTCTAGGGTTAGAATTATGGTTATAGTTGGGGTTTAGGGTATGGATTAGGATTAAAGTTTAGTGTTATGCTTAGCGATTGCATAGTGGGTAGGGTTAAGATTTACATTAGGGTTAGTGTTAAGGGTTAGGGTTAGGATTATTGTAAGGGTTTACATTATGGTTAGGATCGGTGTTAGTTTTAGGGTTATAATTATGATTAGGATTAGGTTTTCATTTATGGTTGAGGTTAGGGTTAGGAATATGATTAGGGTTGGGGTTTAGGATTATGAATAGAGAAATGGTTAGGAGTAGGTTTACATCATGTTTAGGGTTAGGGCTAGGATTTAGGGTAAGGGTTTATAGTTAGGATTTAGGGTTAGGCTTAGAATCATGGTTAGTTTAGGGTTAGGTTTTGGGTTATGATTAGTGTAACAAGGTTTAGGGTTAGGGTTACATTTTAGGGTTATGATAGATGATTATCATTAGGGTTTGGGTTCATCGATATGGTTAAGTTATCATAAGGATTAGGGTTAGGGATATGATTAGGATTTAGTTTAGATCATGCTTAGGATTAGGTTTAGAAAGAAATTTAGGGTTAATTTCTGGTTAGAGTTCAAACAGGGTTAGATTTATAGTTCAATAGGGTTTATGGTTCATGCACAATGATGGTTAGGGTTAAATTTAGGCTAGGGTTGAAGTTTAATTAGGGGGAATATTTGATTTAGGGTTAGAATTAGAGTTAATTAGGGTTTAATTAGGATTAGGTTCAATATTATTGTTAGATTTAGTGTTAGGATTCAAACAGGGTTAGGGTTGTAGAATAAAGTTTGATTTTAAGGTTATGGTTATAGTTTAATTAGAGTTATGGTTTATGTTACCATAAAGATTCAAATAATATTGGGGTTCAATTTAGTTTAGATTAGAGATAAGGTCAAGGTAAGTTTAAGTTGATGGTTGAGGTTTAAGTTCAAGATAGGGTTTAATTATGGTTTGGATTAATTTTAGGGTTAGGTTATCATAAAGGTTCAAATACATTTAGATTAGGGTTAAGGTTAAGGTTAGGTTATATTAGGGTTATGGTTAATGTTAGATTACAACTAAGGTTATTATTATCGGATAAATCTCGGGGTTATGGTTAGGGTTCAAATAAAGTTTGATTTATTGTTTAATTAACATTATGGTTCAAGCATAATTAGGGTTAGGGTTAATATTAGCTTAGGGTTGGGGTTCAATTAGAGCCAAATCTTAGAGTTAGGATTTAAAGGGTTATAGTTAATTATAGTCAGGGTTAGTAGGGATTTATTGTGATAAGGGTTTAATTATAGTTAGGCTTAGGATTTGAGTTTAATTAGGGTTAGAATTTAGATTAATATTCAATTAAATTAGGGTTAGGGTTCAATTTGGTTTAGGGATAGGGTTCAATTTGACCTGTAGTATTAGAGTTAAGACTTGATTTAAAAAAAAATTGTACATGTTATAAAATATTTTCTATATTTTCAAATATAAACCTATTTTCACTTCTTGAAAATTATTTTTAGATTCTTTATTGAAAAGATTATGTATTTCCTTATGAAAAAGAATATGATATTTTAGTATATAAATAAATTATTATATATTCTATAAAAAAAAATAAAGTAAGGTTTAAGAAAAATTATATTAATTTTAAATTTAAGAATTTTAGTTAAAATAAAATAACTCTATTATACATATTAATTTTTTTATTAGTATAGATATCTAAAATACTTCTATATAATATATATGAGCATCCTTCAAATGGATGTGTTTAATAAATTTATACTAATTTTATTATCTTTTATGTGCTACTTTCATCTTTTTTAATTTGATGAAATAATAAAAATCATTTCTATTTATGATTACTATATAATCCTTTATATGTCACTTGTGCACTGTGATATATTATTGTTTTGGTGTTTATTGCCTATATTGTTGGCTAAATACATGGTCTATAGTTTGGTTGAAGGATAAGCATTTTTTTAAGGTTTATCTTCATCCCACATTTTTCAAACTTTTTAAATGTTTTTTTGTTATTTTCTATTGATTAAGAGCTGTTTAATTTATCTAGATTATTTAATTATTATTTTTCATTATTTGTTTTTTTAGCATTTAATTATTGAAAAAATAATTCATTATTTTTTATCCATATCCATGATAATAGGGATAATAGATATAGAAAGTTTCTTGTAAAGCATTGTTTGTAGATGAAAATGGCAATTTAAAACCATTGTTTATGGTTGTTTAAGATAACAACTCTTCGAAAGCATGGTTAGGATTATGTCTAGAGTTTAGGGTTTATATCATAAGGTTAGGGTAAGGGTTAAGGGTTAGGGTTAGGACCACAGTTAGGGTTTTTAGGATTTAATTATGGTTAGATTAGGGTTAAAATTATAGTTAGGGCTTAATTCTAGGGTTATATTCAAGTTTAGGGTTAGGTTATAGTTAGGTTTCATTTATGGTAAGATTAGGCTATGATTAGGGTTAAATTAGGTCTAGATTAGGGATATTGTGAAGGTTAGGTTTTGATTATAATAAGGATGTCATTATAGTTAGGATTATTATTAGATTTCAATTGGGGTTAAAATTGGGATTATGATTCAATTGCATTAAGGTTAGAGTTAAATTAGGATTAGAGTTTAATTAGGGTTAGGGTTAGGTTATAATTTAATTAGAATTAAGGTTCAATTAGGGTTAGGTTTTAGTTTAGGGTTAGGGTTCAATTATGGTTAGATTAGAGTTCAAGTTGTAGGTATTGTTTAATTCTAGGGTTATAGTTAAGTTAAGGGTTAGGTTATAGTTAAGTTTAAATTAAGGTAAGATTATATTTAGAATAAAGGTTATTGTAGGATAATGCTTGGGATAAGGATTGACCTTTAATTATAATTAGTGTGAAGGTTAGGAGTAGGGCCCAATCAGGGATGGGGTTAGTCAATTGCAGTTTAATTAGTGTTAGAGTTAGTGTTGGTACCATAATAGGGTTAGGGTTTAATATATAGGTGGTAATTTATAAGGTTAGAGTTTAATTTTTAGTATTAGTATTGAAATAGGGTTAGGTTTAATTCAAGTTATAGGTAGTATTTAATTCTACGGTTAGGGTTAAGTTTAGGTTTAGGTTTCAACAATGGTAAGATTAGGTTTAGGGTTAAGGTTTGGCTAAATAATATGTTCATAAGAAAAGCATTAGGCTAAATTATAGTATTTAATATTAAGCCTAAATATTAAGGTTTGGCTATATGTAGATTATTATGTTCATGTAACTTTGATTTTTAAAATTTAGAAATTATAATTTTAAGTTTAAAATGTTGAAATATAGAAGTTAATTTTTATTTTTCTAAATTGGAAATTAAGATTCTTTATTTATTTTTATCAAATCAATGGTGTCCATCAATACAACTATACATATCTATTCTAAAAATAATTAAAATTGATTTCGTTCAAATTAAACTTCAATTTTTAAAATCAATAGACATTTCATTGTCCATTTTTATTTTTGCTATTTCCTCTTTCATGCCTTTTGTTATTTCCTCTTTCATTCATAGTAACTGTAAGAAATGTGAAGCAATCATTTAATACTTATTTTATTTAATTTATATATAATATAAAGAAAACTCAAATATAGAAACAACAAAAATATGGTTGAGATTTAGTTAAAGATTACATGTGATAGAAATAAATGTTATATAGTTTATTTATTTTAAAGTAGAAAGATATTTTTGATATAATCTCAATTTATTTTAGTAGAAAGAAATTTTAAAAGTGTCACAACTTAAATTTTTTAATTCAAACTTTCTAATTTAGACAAGGATTTAGAATTGTTTTTCATTTGTAAGTTTGGAATGTAAGACAAAGATTTAGCAATAAATTTAGAAATTATAATTTTATGTTTAAAATGTTGAAATATAGAAGTTACTTTTTATTTTTCTAAATTGGAAATTAAGGTTCTTTATTTATTTTTATCAAATCAATGGTGTCCATCAATACAACTATACATATCTATTCTAAAAATAATTAAAATTGATTTCGTTAAACTTAAACTTTATTTTTAAAAATCAATAGACATTTCTTTGTCCGTTTTTCTTTTTGTTATTTCCTCTTTCATGCCTTTTGTTATTTCCTCTTTCATGCATAATAACTGTAAGAAATGTGTAGCAATTATTTAATACTTATTTTATTTAATTTATATATAATATAAAGAAAACTCAAATATAGAAACATCAAAAATATTTATTTATTTTAAAGTAGAAATATATTTTTGATATAATCTCAACTTATTTTAGTAGAAAGAAATTTTAAAAGTATCACAAATTAAATTATTTAATTCAAACTTTCTAATTTAGATAAGGATTTAGATAACTATAATTTATTTAAGATAAGAATGTAACAAAATACTTAAATAATATTTTATTAATAATATAACAATTAAAAACATTTAAAAAATAATTATACTATTCAATTCTATTAAATGAGTTAGATTCTATATCAACCATATTACGTAAGATGTTGATGTGCACTCCAAGCTCTATAGAGTGCACCGAAATTATTTGGAATGACTATAAATCTTTGGTGTTTGGACACATTAATTGGAAGTAGCACATTAATGCAAAATTAAAAAATGTTTATGTGAACAATTTACACTCAATATCTAAGTTCTGGTTGTCAAAAGTTATCTGGTTACCTCGATCTGAATGTTTGTCAACATTCAAGTAGATACGGTCTTTAATCTGAAATCATCTCAGAAATGTTACCTCAAAGGCTCAAGGGATATCATCTCATGGAATGCAATGATTGCTATATTTATAAAAAGTGGAGCTAATGAAAATCCTTTCGCAACTTTTAAATAAATGCGATAGGCAAGTATAAACCCAAATTCTTTTCCAGTGTTCTTGTTGTCTGTGCAAAATGAGAGCTTTTGAATAGGGAATGGATATTATAGTTATAAATAGTTTGGTAGACATGCATGCAAGATCTGGAATCATAAACATAACAGAGGCTAGATATTGTCTCATCGAATGCAATGATTGCAAGGTGACATAGCACAATGATGAATCAATGATGAATAGTTAGTACCAAACCGGTATTGAGAGGGGGGGTGAATTAGTATAGACAAAAACACTTTTCCTTGAACTAGTTTGACTATAAATACTGTACTTGACTGGCAAGCAATAACATCGGTCTAAACCAGATTACTATTGGTTAAACACAGTAAGAATGTGAAAGACATAAACTGGTAGCTCTTAGCTTTCCACACAATCTAACATCTTATTTCCACTTCACCCATATGCATACACTAGTAATACATGTAAAGACTTATTGGTTCAACATGCTTTACCGCTTGACAGAAAATAACACAGCATCACATGAAAAAGCATCACACATAACACACATATTTTTTCATGTGGAAACCCAACTAGTAAAAACCACGGTGGGGATGAATACCCACAAGTTGTTTTTCAAACCCTTTTGAAGTCCGCTCTATTAGGAGCCTAGTCTAGTTAAAGACTTTACAATAGGTTCTGTTAGGAACCAATCCTGCTAGGGATCACCTGGTTAAGGGATAGCTAAAATACCTGATTAAGGGTTAAACCCTATCAAAGGTTACCTTGTTAGAGGATTTTAAGAACTCAAATATTTTGAGTCACCCTGTTAAAGGATTTATAGCAAGCCGATTAAAGCTACCCTATTAAGGGATTTTTCAACTATTGAACTGGTTAGAGGTCACCAGGTATTACAATGATCTAGTAACAACACTTTAATGCCAATGCAGATCTGCTTTAGTTCCTTCCTTCTGCAGTCACACTCTATAGGTATTTATTCTCTTATTTGGTCTGGCAAGAATCACGTATCTCTACACTTAGATACACACACAATATTTGCCAACAACGTCAACATGAAAAACAACATCAACTTTATAGAAAATAGATAGGTCAGTAGCATAAACCCTAAACCCTAAACATTTAAGTTAAGCAATTCAATAGGTTCAATCCTAATCGTTGAACATATTGTATTGATTACAATAGTCTTGAACAGATCTCAAGACATTCTCCAATGTTCACTCTTCATCACTTCTTGGAGGCTGATAACCCATCACGCATTCTCCACCATTTACAGACTGCTCCTTACTGGAAACATGTTCCAGTACAACTTCTTTGTTCTGAACCTTCTCCCTTAAGAAATGATACTGGAGCTCGAAATGCTTGGTTCTAGCATGTAAAACCAGATTCTTGGAGATGTTAATCGCACTTGTGTTGTCACAAAATATACTTACTGGTTCAGATACGGGAACTTTGAAGCCATTTAATACATGCTTCATCCAGATTGTTTGTGTACAGTTCATAAATGCTACAACATACTCCGCTTCTCCTGTAGACTGAGAGATACAACTCTACTTCTTACTTATCCATGAGACTAGTCTACCACCAAGAAAGAATGCACCACTAGTTGTGCTCTTTCGGTCATCCACATTACCATCCCAGTCAGCATCTATAAACACTTTCAGGTTGAAATCATTACTATATGGATACCATAATCCATAGTCAATAGTTCCCTTTAGATATCTTAGAATCTACTTGACTTCTACCCAGTGGGATTCTCTTAGGCTTTTCTAGAATCGTGCAGTAATGCCCATTGCATGTGTAATGTTCGGTCTACTATGTACTACATAGTGCAATTTGCCAATCATTGATCAATATTCTTTCTCATTTACCAACACTGAGTCATCCTCCTTTGATATTTTACAACTGGTCACCATCGGTGTACCAACTGGTTTGTTGTCTTCCATGCCAAAAGTCTTCAACACCTCTTTGACATACTTGGATTGAATAAAATGGATATAGCTAAAGAATGAAATGCAAGCAAGTTCTCAGAGGATTTATATGTAGCTTGCAAACAACAGTCATTTCAGGTCACTTCATCTTCATTCCTCATCAACCATTTGCTTGACGTGCTTCATCTCCAGTTACATTTTTCATGACCCATGCAATCAATGTTGAATTGTAACGATTGTAACTGCAGACCATCCAAGTTGGATTGTAATTGTAGAGCATTTAATGTTGAATATAAGATTGTAAATGGAGACCATCCAAGTTGCATTGTAACTGCCATCATGTTTCTGTTTTCTTTAAGGTTTACACAAAATATTCTCATTTTTTTTTCTATCCTTAACTCCCCCTGTTGCGACTGTATAGGAATGCCTCTCGGTGTAATTAATGCATAGAATTAAAAATCTGTACAATATTTCTATAGTCAAAAATTAATTTTTTTATTTAATAAATTCGAAAAAATATTTTTTTCTCACATTTTATTAGCTTGAGTAGTGTAAAAATTAAATTATTATTTATTTTTTCTATATATGATTGACAGATGTCATTTGATATTCAAGCCTTTTGTCTTTTTCTGAACACATGCACACATGATATTAAAACAAAAATAATTTGTATTCCTTAAATTTAGCAACATTAAGGGTTAATGGTACTACAAAGTGATCTCTGTTAAAATAATATTTAGCATGTTTAAATTTTCTTATCAAATTTATTTTACACATCCACCAAACAAATATTTAACAAATTCTAAATCCTTTAAAACTTTATATAAATATATAAACATATATATAATATAAAAATAAATAAATTAATAATATAGTACTAATATGTATAATAATAAATTAATAAACAACAACAACATAATAATAAATATATAAAAATTTATACAATAATACTATAATATAATTATAATAATTAATATACAATATTATAAGAATCTGAATATTTATCTATATGACTCCAACCCTAGCTTAATCTTAAACCTAATAATATATGTGAATGAACTTTAACATATTTAATCTAAGCCTAACCTAACACAAACTTTAAACATAACTCTAAATTAACTATAATCCAAAGTTAATTTTGAATTGTATTTAATAAATCATCTATTTGCTAGTGTATAATTAACATATATATATATCTATATATATATATATATATATATATATATATATATATATATATATATATATATATATATATACATATATGTGTATATATATATATATACATACATATATGTATATGTATATGTATATACATATACATATACATATACATATACATATACATACATACATACATACATATATATATGTATGTATGTATGTATGTATGTATATGTATATGTATATGTATATGTATATATGTATATACATATACATATACATATACATATACATATACATATACATATATATATATATATATATATATATATATTTGGCAAAAGTGGCAAGCCACTAATATATTAATTATTAAATAGGTGTACAAAAACTGGTTCAAAGGGTAACCTGGGAGGAAAGAGCCAGTAAGAAAACCTCCAATTAAGGACCAAAATACAAAATATAAACCTAACTTAAGAAGGAAAGAAAAAATAAAGTTGATGATCTTTGTTTTTACATGACCAGAACAGAAGACAGGATCGAGACATTTATACACTAATCTCCAAAATCCCTCTAATAAAAGTCATGAGAAGTAACTAGACCATGAGAAAAATGGCACAGGTAGAGTTGTCTTCATCCAAAAATACAAAAAGTTGATGTTTTAATGCACACAAGCCAACCTTCATGTCTGTCATACCGAGTAGTCTTCCAAAACCATAGCTACAAACCCAAAAATCCCTTCATTAGATGACAAATCAAGAACCCTCATATCTCTGTTCATTTTGTTGTAGTTCAAAAAACCAAGTACATCTAATTGTTGATTATTCCTCTATTGGACATGGGGAAGCTTCAATTTCACCTTCCTTTGGAGAGTCGATGGACACACCTCCTACAGAAGCATGTTGAAAACTTTGTCACTCTCTGCAAAAATTGGGAGCCTATTGGGACAATGTTGAGGTCTGACACTAAATATTGTGAAGAAGAGGGGACTAGAGTTTGAGGGTGAATACCATGAAGAACCTCATTTTTTCATTGAGGAGGGATAACAAGGCATTCACTTTCTTCATAGTTTTTTCTATCAATTCCTGACCAAAAACTCTATGGAACCTATCAATTGAGAATTGGAGGAATCTAAAATTGTGCTTTTCTAATGTATGCTTAATATTGTCATACAGGGAAACATTTGCATGTCCATTAAGAAGATACTACCTTGGAAATAAACTCCTAACCTCTACATGCCCATTCCACAAATCATAATTTTGGACTACCCTTAGCAACTTATTTCCTGGGAGATAAACTTCTCAGATCACTTTGTGAGCAATTGCCTCCAACAAATCTAATGACTGCAACAAATCTAGTGTATTCGAAAGGAAAATAGATTCCAATTGTGAAGGAAAAATGATTCTATTTGATTGAGGAAAGATAACTTCTTCACCAATTACTCTCTTTACATTTTTTCTCACCTGGGGATTTCTGACAATGAAAATATTCTCAATAATTTCATTAGTAATTTGGCCTGAGTACGGTCTCTCTCAACTTGAAACCATAATATTAACCCAGTAGTTACAGGGTCTGTAATCCATCTTGTTGAATGAGGCACTCTTCAAAATCTGCAATAATTCTTGGCTAAGAGCTATGCTGAAATGCATTAATGTCAAATAAATGAAGAGGCATTCAGAAATAAATAAGAAGAAAATCATTGCACACAAGCTGAATATGCCACCTATTATTTGAATGATTACAACGTACTGAAAATCAATCCCAATTGCACAAATAATAAGTCTCTGTAACAAACAATGTGCAAATTAATGCAAGGTAATGAATATTATTTGATAGTCGTTTGTCATATGCATATATCCAATTTCAAGTTGGTAACATGCTTCAACATTTTTTTCGCACGAGCCGCCAAATGAGTGACAAGATAAGTCTAGACTTTCATATTTAGAATTCTCATCATAACTGAATACGGTCATAATCTGCAACTTCTATGTGTGACAAGCTTTTCCTAAATAAGAATGCCTCTAAAAAATGTTGAAGTGTCAAATTACACAGTTTTTTCATTAAACTTATCTCACCTATTTGAATTGTATCTATCTCTAGTTACCACATCCCCGAGTGGCTAACAAGTCCATTGTCTAGTGATATTGACATTGTCTTAGTTTGGGGATTCACTTTTTATTGATTAAACATCATATTTTCCTCATTCACAATTACCTTTAGGTGTGGGAATTGATCTATGTCCATGACCCCAACACTTGAGTCAACTTCCAATTTGTCACATCCCATATTATCGAGTCTATCTATCAAATTGTTGCCTTCCTTGAATGCGTGTGACATAATAAACATTTCAAAATAATCTAGGAAAGTCCATGCCTAAGAAAGGAAGTAATTGATGTTCCAATTATAAGACTTTTTGGATTTGCATGGATTGATAATCAGTGAGGAATCAACTTTGACATGAATTTTAAGAAAGCCCAATTTCTTAGAAAATGAGCTTCTGCTGAATTATTGGTTTCCTAAATTAATGAAGAAGACTTAAAAGAAATCAATTCACCCAGGTGGTTTCTAATGTACACTCACGCCCTAGAGTTACCTAGGTTGCCTCGGGATGAACCATCAAAGTTGATCTTGACAAAACCTTGAATTGGGGGTTGCCAGATGGTAAGTGATCTGTCACTTTTTGGATGACAGACTTGAGGCATATTACCATTAGGAGGAACATATAAGGATTTCCATTCTTTAATTAAAGCTCCATCCTAGGAAGTGAAGGGTGAATTACACTTAGTATGATGTCTCTGTACATAAGCATTTACTAGTTCTGAGATTGATTCCTCGATTCGTATACTTAGAAAATATACAGAGGAGACTTTTCTAAATATTCTCTTGTTGTGTTCCCACCAAATGGACTGGTCGCGCCCACAAAAGGATGTGAAAATCACAGTAAAACCTTTCCTGGGAATTGGGCATTCCAACAGGTGACCAATATCTCTCTCTGTAGACATTCATTTACTTGTCAAACCAGGGGACGTATACTTTAAATGGCGCAGCGAAATATATGCACTAGGAACTCATTTTGGTCAAATCTTAGCAGAAATACATACTGGAAAGAAATTCTACCTACACTACAGGAAGGTAATGCAAAGCTCTTTAACTCAACTATGATTTGATTAAAACAGAAATCATGATAACTACAACTGAAACACAAACTATGAACTGGCCTTATGCTGCAGGAACAAGCACAGTGATGGATTCCTTGTGCTGCAGGAGCAATGTAAAGCTGAGTTTGTATAAAAACTTTAAAGATGAAAGCAAACTGAAGCTTAACAGGAAAGAACAACTAACTAACTAGCTATAGATACCTACTAAGTGGACCCCCTTAGCGAGCATCTCCTGATTACGCAGATGCTAAACTCAGAACTTCATTGAACTTTATTCATAAAAACAGAATGATATACATTGTTTTGTTGATATGGAAACTAACAACAAACTCTATCTCTGGTTAAACAGATTCTGTCTTTCATTATCATATTGATTCTTACATGATATCTACTACTCTGATTCTATCTTATTCTAACTCTCCTTTTTCTCGCACAGGAGGAGAACTTTATTTAAAAACAGGAGAGCAACTAACTAACTAACTCCATCAAAGAAAGATGTGGAAGTAAAATATATCCTCGAATCAAGGAACAAACTCCATAAATGAATTTATGTGTTCAACCTGATCCAGAGAGAATCTAGTGCTCCACTCTTTCCAGATTGATTGTCATTAAAATTCTTTCCCATGGTTTTGGTCAAAGAGTCTTCGTCGGAGCTCCCTCGAAGTCATGCAGGAAATGGACTTTTCTGCAAGGCCGAGATCGGCTGCGCTTGACTCGATCGTTCTTCAACAACCTACGAAACAAAAGGTAACAGGCAACAAAAAAGGCGTATGGAACATACACGATATCTATTCATTAATCACACATTTTAAATCTACTTCATCATTCAAAAATTGTATACGATATACCAGTCATTTTAGGGAGTCAACGGGGCAATAAATGCAATCAGGTCAACACAATGAGCTACAGGAATATAAAAGTATCTTGCTACAGGATATCCCAAAAAGGTTTCAACAAAGTCTGAACATCCATGAAATAACAAAAGTAAAGGCATTTAAAAGTTTATCATAACATCCAAATTATGAGCATATTTTAAGCTCATCATGGACCACAAAACTGAGGTTGGGATGATTCTCCAAATACATGAAAAAAATGAGGATTAAAAAGGATAGGCCAAGTTTGAAAAAAGTCCCACATTGTGTTTGAAAGCGGCATATGCAATCCCAGTTTGTTCATAGTAAACTTCCAACATTGTTGTGCAAAGGGGCATTCGATAAAAAAGGTGATCGACAATTTGAATTTATTGATCACATAAGACACAATTTAACTAGTGAGAAATATGAATCTTGGCTAATTTTTTTGTAGTTAAAATTCTTTTTCTTAAAGCTAACCAAGAGAAAACACCTGTTTTTGGTAAAACTACAAATTATTCCAACAAAAAAGGAAAGCTCTTTGTACCTATTGTTGATTCACCATATGTTGAAGTGTTGTGTACCTGGTTTTGACTGAGTAGATACCATTTTTGGAAGGGACCCAAATGATTTTATCTTGGACCATGTTTGACTAAATTGTTACTCTCTGTGAGAGGAGTTGTTGAAGAAGTCTAATATCTTCATCTTCAATCCCAAAATAAACAAATTCCTTCCAAATGACTATCCATGAGTATAAATGAATCCCACTTACATAATCTATTATATTTGAGTGCAACTTTTGTGTGAGAATAGGGATTACAAGCTACAATTGAAGGGTTTGAGCTAGTGGTGGATAGCCATTCCATGAGTCAAACCAAAAATTGATGGGCCCCCCATTGTGCACTTGCCAAGAGATATATCGAGTTACCACATCTCAAGAAAACATTGTAAAGTTCCATATAGCTGAACTAAATAGGTGATTAGAAATTGTGATGATTCTAAGGGGGTTACTTGAATCAAGATACTTAGCTTGCATTATTTGACACCATTTGACTCTGATTTTGAATACATTTTCCAAACAAGTTTTCCTCCAAAGGCTTTATTGCGTTTGGTCAAGTCATGAAGGCCCACTCCTATTTTTTTTTCACTTGACATCATGCTCAAGGAAGCTAGGGGAATATTTTTGTCTTATGATAAATTACCTTACCATAGAAAGGTCCTAATAATTTTATCAATTTGATGCAAAACAAAATTAGAGGATTTAAGCACTAAAATATAGTAATTTGGAATAGCAGCTAGGACAATTTAGTGAGGAGGATGTGACTCGATAGGGACAACCATTTGACTTTCCAGGTTGATATTTTAATTTGAATTATCTCAATGACATTATTCCAATAATATTTTTTATTAGATCCCATGAATAAAGGTATTCCAGAGTATGCACTTGGTAAATATTCTACTTGGAAACCCAATGTTTTAATGATTTTCCTTTTGATGATAGCCTTAGTGTTGAAAATGAAGAATTTGGATTTGTGTGGATTGATTTTTTAGCCCGAGACTAAAGTATAGAGTAATAAAACTCTTTTTTATTTGATTGACCTCTTGGGTTGTTGATTTGCCATATAGTAAAGCATCATCGGTAAAGAGAGAGTGTGTAATAGAAATAGGAGTATTTGGTATATGAATACCTTGCCAGGTACCCCTCTCATGATTGAGGTTGATCATTTTGCTGAAATCTTCTACCATGATAATAAATAGGAAGGGGGATAAGGGATAACCTTTCCTAACTCCTTGTGTGGCAGCAAACAACCCAACTAGAGACCCATTTATTATTATTGAAAAAATTAGCTCTCGATATACACACCTTAATCCATTTACACCAAATTTATCTGAAAACCTAAATTTGTGGAGGACTTTGAGAAAGAAGCTCCAATTTACTTTATCCTAGGCTTTCATCATATCAAGTTTAATTATGAAAGAGGGAAAGTGGGAAAATGGACTGAGTGGAGTGCCTCATGAGAAATTAGTGCACCTTCACCAGATTCCCTTCCTAGAACAAAGCCCCCTTGGTCTAGAGAAATAATTTATGTCTTTGATAAAGATAAACAGGTTTTACATGGACCTGAAACCAAGAGTTTTACAGAAACTAGCCATTAGCCAACCAAACAGAAAACAATAGCAAAACAGGGGAACACCTCAGAGAAAACACAAAAGCAAAAAGAAATAGCAGGCAACAAAACAAAGCACAGACAAACACTCAATTAAGCGAGTGCACAAGCTCCTTGTTCTTCTAGATAGTAACCTTATTGATTTCTTCCAATTCCTCCATAATGAACCTGGAGGTACCCTTAATGTTGCTGTTGCTTCTAGTCTTGGAAATAGGGCCTATAGTTTTATTGCCACCCATAGCAGAGTCTTCACCACCCAGATCTTTCTTTCTGTTACTATCATTAGGATCACTGTCAATAGGATTGGATCTGTACTCTGCCACCATGGTATTGATCTTTTCTAGCCCCTCCATACTATTTCTCATGGCCTCTTTGCTTATGTCAACCAAATTCTTAACGTTATTCTTGGTCTTCTCCATAGTATGCTCAACCTTCTCAATTCTTTTCTCATGTTAACATTTCATAACCTCCTCATCATGGGAAAGCTTCTAGGTCACGATCACAAGCTTCTCCATTTTGTTAGGCTCATGTGAATCAATGAAGATATCAATTATCTCTTTAATCCCCTCTTTGAGGGTATCAATCTCCTTCCCCACCCACTTCCAACAATTCTCATGGCTTCTAGTCGCTTCCATCACCAGATTCATCAGAGAACATTCCTTCTATACTACACTATCCACATCTTTAAGAAGAGTACCCTGCTTCTGCTTAAGAACAGTAAGAGGAATTTCCAATTTGATTTCCTGGTCCAAGGTCTCGAGACCATAGTGATAGTTCTGATACTTAATGTAAAGAGTTGATGCCAATAGCTAACAAGATGAGAGGGGGGGTGTGAATCATACAAACTTAAACTTCCATAAAATCAATAGATTCAACCTTAGTAACATATACTTCAGCAATATAACCAAAAACTACTAAACATGCAAACTCATAAACATATAATCATCATAAAACTCATAACACCAAATTTAACATGGAAACCCAAATAAGGAAAAACCACTGTGGGATTTCGGACCCACTAAGAAATATACTCTTCTAGAGTATGCTCGGTTAAAAGCAAATCCAGTTAAAGATTACAAACACATTGCTAGATGTGACCCAGTTAAGAGATTTCCCTCAAATCTGTTAGGATCTTCACTTTATTAGAAGTGACCTTGTGAAAGGATTTCAAACACTCATTTAGAATGTTACCTTGCTAGAGGGTTTACAAGTAAGACTATTAAGTCCATTCGTTTAAGAGATTTCTCTGTTATTCAGAATAAACAACAGTAGTAAATATATTTGCAACTTCACATCTAAAATGCTAAAGTAGATACTTATTTGCTCAAAACAATCTTGTCATAAGACTTATCTAGTCTTCTATTGGGCACCTTACTCTGTTATTCAAAATAGGTCTTCAATCTTCTGTGATCGGTAATCACTATGTAGCATCCCTGTGCTTACATTTGCTCGCATGCATTGTTTATCAACAATTTCTTATTTATAAACAATTCTCACCGCTTAATCTCCTTGATCACATTTCCCATTATCAATCTTAGCCATCAGATCTTCAATCTTGACTAGGTTCAATGTATCTTTCGATCTGAAAATGTTTTACCTTGCCTCGGGACTTGCATTCCTTTCTTGGAACTTGCACAAGGTTATTGCAGTTCAATCTGCGTTGTAGATCTTCCTGCTGATCTTTTATTTCCATATATCCTTTAACAAACTTCATGTGCGGCATTCCAATCATTTATACATCTCCAGCTAATCATTGTCCTTCATTAAATAATGCTTGTATTCATCCAATGCGCTCTGTCATAACTCAGTTCCAACTCAGTAAATACTAAACTTTACTAGGTAGACATTCCTCCTTCATTAACCGACATCGATAACCTTGGGGTTTACTGACTAGGTTCCTTAGGGTTTACCAACTAGGTTCTTCACTCGGTGACATAGGGATAGTATTAACCTTATAATCAACAACATATGTAGGATATCAAAACAATCTAAACATCATGATCTCATCATTGTCTAACTCGGTAATAGTTGCCCATTGAATAACTTATTTCTCCCCTTTCTTATCACATTCTTTCTGTGTCTTTTACTGACCACTTAATTCTCTTCAAATCAATTTCCTCAAGATATGGCAACATCATACCAAATTAGAAAATCAATTTCTTGACATCAATTACAAAATAATGTTATAAAGATAGTTATCATCCTTCTTCAGTTATATCAAATAGTCTTCAACAACCTTCTCAATATCCTTAATGAATATCAACAATTTGTTTGGCTACTGAAAATGCCAACAATCTCCCCCTTTGGCATTGATGGCAAAAGCAATAATTAAATGGTAATACCAACAAGATATTCAAATTGATTCAGATTCAGATTGCTGTTAGACTTCTCCTGTTATCCTTGAGTTGTAGACTTCTTCTGAAATTCTTCTTCCCCTGTCATTAGTCTTCTGTTATCTTTTTCATTTAGGATTTTTACCATTTAGTCTTCTCCCCCTTTGACAACAATGACAAAAAGTAAAAGAACTAAATCATGATTTCTTCCTCTATGAAGTGATTTGCCTTACTGTGTATCATCTTAGTCTCTGTTAGAGCAACTTGTCTCTATTCACTATTTCCTACACAACTTTAGGTGACCTCCTAAAGTGTAAATCAACATCAATCCACACATAATACTATGTAGATTCATTGAATTGATGCTTTCACTGAACTCGGTCAGTGAGTAGAAGATAGGGGTAGGACCCCTAACTTGCTTCTGAGATACTCAAAAGTGTCCCTTGGTAGTGGCTTTGTGAAGATGTCTGCAATTCGCTCCTTTGAATTGATATATTCCAGTATAACTTTCTTCTCTTTAACTTCTTCTCTGAGATAATGATACTTGTTAGATAAATGCTTTGTCTTTGAGTGCATCACTGGATTCTTTGAATTGTTAATGGCACTAGTATTATCACAGAATATAGTTACTGGCTTGGTAACTTTTTCATTTATACCTTCCAACAATTGTTTGATCCATGCTATATTTGTGCAATTCAGTGCTGCAGCAACATATTCAGCTTCTGCTGTTGACTGTGAAATACATCCTTGTTTCTTGCTAAGCCAACTTACAAGTCTTTCTCCCAAAAAGAAAGCTCCACCACTCATGCTTTTCCTGTCATCTATGTTGCCTTCCCAATCAGCATCAGTATAAACTTTTAGATCAAAATCATTTCTCTTTTCATATACTAAGCCATAATCTTCAGTGCCTCTTAGGTATCTGAAAATTCTTTTGATTGCTATCATATGGGTTTCGTTGGGATCTGCAGAGAATCTTGCTACAATACTTACTGCATGTGCTATATCTGGTCTACTATGCACAACATATTGCAACTTTCCAATCATAGATTGGTAAAGTGTCTCATCAACAGATGCAAATTCATCATTCTTTGATAATTTACAGTTAGTAGTCATAGGAGTACTTACCGGTTTATAATCCTCCATTCCAAATTTCTTCAATATTTCCTTTATGTACTTGGATTGAGTAATGAAAATCTCATCTTTCATTTGCAGTATTTGTAAACCTATAAAATACTTTATCTCACCGATTAATGACATCTTAAATTCTTTGCACATTTCATTTCCAAAATTCTTGCATAAGGAGTCATTACCACAAAATATAATATCATCAACAAATATGGCTGAGATCAGTATTCCCTTGTCCTCATCATTCTTCATGTACATGTTTCTATTTTCACTTGTCCTTATAAAACCAATCTTGATCAAATAAGAGTGTAATCTCTCATACCATGCTCTAGGTGCTTGCTTCAGACCATATAAAGCTTTGTTTAGTTTACATACCTGATCTTTACTCTTGTCTTCAACAAATCCTTTAGGTTGTTCAATGTAAACTTCTTCTTCTAGTATACCATTCAAAAATGTAGATTTAACATCCATTTGATGTATCTTGAAATTTTTGAAAGCAACATATGCCAACAATGTTCTTACTCCCTCAAGTCTAGCCACAGGTGCAAAAGTTTCACCATAATCTATTCCTTCTTCTTGAGCATAACCTTTGCAAACTAGTCTTGCTTTGTTGCGAATGACCTCACCTTTTCATTTAGCTTGTTTCTAAAAATCCACTTTGTACCGATTACATTTTTGTCCTTTGGTCTTGGAATCAAAGTCCATGTGTCATTCTTCTTGATTTGATCAATTTCTTCTGTCATAGCATTTACCCAATCTTCATTGTTAAATGCCTCTTTTACTATTCTCAGTTCAAATTCGGAAATCAGACATGTGTTCTATCTCAGTTTGTTCCTTGTCATCACTAGATCATCCTTATCTCCTATAATCTAACTTGATGCATGATGTCTTCTAACATACTTGGCTAATATAGGCTCGGTAGACTCTGTATGATCTTCTTCGTCAATTGGTAACTGGACATTATCTTCATTTTCTCAATAGCTTTCTCGGTAGAACTTTGCGGTTGAACATAAACAAATTCTTTATAATCTTCTGGTTCTTTGGAATTTCCGTCATCATTTCTTTCTGCAAATTCATCAATTTTCACATTTGTACTTTCTACTATTTTGTTAGATGAATTGATCAGACATTTAAATGCTTTACTTCTAGAAGAATAACCAAGAAATGTGCCTTCTTCACTTTTCTAATCAAACTTTCCATTTATGTCATCTTTGTGAACATAGCATCTACTTCCAAAGATTTTAAAATAACTTGCATTAGGTTTCTTGTCATACCAGATTTCATATGGTGTCTTAATAGTTCCTTTCTTCAGTTGAACTTGGTTTAGGGTGTAAACTGGAGTGCTGATTGCTTCTCTCCAAAATGTTTGAGGTACCCTCTTTTCTATCATCAGGATTCTGGCACAATCCACAATTGATTTGTTTCTTCTCTGAGCTATCCCATTTTGCTGAGGTGTTCTCGGTGCAAACACTTGCCTTTTTATACCATGATCATTGTAGTATAAGTTAAATTCGTCAGAAATGAACTCTCCTCCTCTATCATATCTAAGACATTTCAGTTGTCTTCCTATTTCATTTTCAACTCTTGCCTTGTACCATTTGAACATTTGAAAAGCTTCTGATTTTTCTTTTAAAAACATGACTGACATCATCCTTGAGTAATCATCCACAAATAATATGAAATACTTGTC
This sequence comes from Cryptomeria japonica, assembly GCF_030272615.1. NCBI lineage: Eukaryota > Viridiplantae > Streptophyta > Pinopsida > Cupressales > Cupressaceae > Cryptomeria > Cryptomeria japonica. The sequence continues at coordinate 300,225,488 of NC_081414.1, forward strand.
ACCATAATAACTTTGAACTTTCATAGGACCACAAAGATCAGTATGTACTAGATCTAAAATTCCTTTAGAAGTATAGGAATTACATGTAAAGCTTGATCTTGTCATCTTACCCATCTGGCATCCTCGACATATAGCATTCTTAGGTTTTTCAAGACTCAGTAGACCTCTTACTCAGTGCTTCTTACTTATTTTGACCAGATTATCAAAATTTACACAAAAAAACCTTTTATGCCATAACCAGGTATCATCTATCTTTGCATAAGGCACTTGTTCTGAGTTGAGTCAAAATGAAATGTATTACCTTTTGTTTGTGTCTCGGTAGTAGCTAACTTTCCATGCTTGTCATGAACTTTGACAATTCCTTTCTAAATTTCTATTCAATAACCTGTATTGTTTAGTTGTGCTACACTCAACAAATTGTATTTCAATCCTTCAACCTAGTATACATCATCACATTTAGCTTTGTCAAGAAGTGTTATAGATCCTTTACCTTTTATCGGACATGGTGCATCATTACCAAATCTTACATAGCCTCCATCATAGTCTTCTAAATTAACAAACTTGTGTTTATCACCTACCATGTGATGTGAGCATCCACTATCTATGATCCAAGAATCATTATTATTTATGTGAGATATTAGGGATTTTTCTTCATACCTTTCTTCATTAGATCCATCTTTAATAGCCACATAAACAACTTCTTCAGTATCAGTTTCATCAGGTTTATCAACGTTGGATTCCTTATCAGCTATTAAGCATGTCTTTCTATCTCTCCTTCTGAAGTCTTAGTGTCCTCTATATTGGTTGTCTTTCTGTCTGTCTTCTCAGTAATCTCTCTTTTCACTAGATTCTCTGTCAGGACAGTTAGAAGCCATATGTCCTATTTTGTCACAATTGAAACATTTCAAAGGTAGCTTTCCTTTATACTTACCTTTGCCTCTCAGTAACCTTCTGACTAATAATGCTTCAAACTCTTCTTTCTTCTTGATTTCCTCATATAGTTTGAGCACTTTTTCCATGTTCTTGTGAAATATTTCACTTGGTCCACTGTGATCCCCTTCAGAGTACTTACTCATTCTATCATTGTAATCATCAGATTCATCAAGATAAAAAGAACTGAATGCAAATTCAACTTTATTTACCTAAGACCCACTGTTATCAAAATTACTTAACTCAAATGCATGTAGCTTACCAATAGTAGCATCCAAAGAGACTAGCATGTTAGGTACAATCCTCAATTCATTGATTGTAGAGACTTGAATAACATAAGCTAGTAGAAGGGTTCTCAACAACTTACTTGTTACATCCTTTTCTTCAATAGTTGCTCCAGCTCCTTTAATTTGATTTATACTCTCCTTTAGCCTTGTACTATATTGGGTTATGTTCTCACCTTCATTCATTCTCATAGATTCAAGTTGTCCTCTTAGACTATCTACTTTTTCTCTTTGAACATGTTCATCACCGCCATAAACAGATATGAGCTTATTCCACATTGCTTTTGCATCATTACAACCTTCTAGGTCATTAAACTCTGAGTCGATCGATGCTGATGTTATTTCAATCATAGCTTGAATATGTTCTTGCTTTGCCTTTATCTCTTCCAAGGTCATTGGGTTGGTGCTTGGTGAAATGTAATCATTCTTCAGATAATATGTTGCATATTCTCCAATTCCTGATAGATGCAGCTTCATCCTTTTCTGCCATATGGAGAAACTTGACTTGTTCAGCTTTGGTGCATCTCTTTTATACATCTTTAGATCTTGGCCTCAAGTACCTTTAAACTTTTCTTCCGGAGTCCTTAGCTCTGATACCAATTGATAGTTCTGATACTTAATGTAAAGAGTTGATGCCAATAGCTAACAAGATGAGAGGGGGGGGTAAATCATACAAACTTAAACTTCCATAAAATCAACAAATTCAACCTCAGTAACATATACTTCAGCAATATAACCAAAAACTGCTAAACATGCAAACTCATAAACATATAATCATCATAAAACTCATAACACCGGATTTAACGTGGAAACCCAAATAGGGAAAAACCACTGTGGGATTTCAGACCCACTAAGAAATATACTCTTCTAGAGTATGCTCGGTTAAAAGCAAATCTTGTTAAAGATTACAAACACATTGCTAGATGTGACCCGATTAAGGGATTTCCCTCAGATCTGTTAGGATCTTCACTTTGTTAGAAGTGACCTTGTGAAAGGATTTCAAACACTCATTAGAATGTTACCTTGCTACAGGGTTTACAAATAAGACTGTTAAGTCCACTCAGTTAAGAGATTTCTTTGTTATTATGAATAAACAACAGTAGTAAATATATCTGCAACTTCACATCTAAAATGCTAAAGTAGATTCTTATTTGCTCAAAACAATCTTGTCATAATACTTATCTAGTCTTCTGCTAGGCACCTTACTCTATTATTCAAAACAGGTCTTCAAGCTTCTGTGCTCGGTAATCACTATGTAGCATCCCTATGCTTACATTTGCTCACATGCATTGTTTATCAACAATTTCTTATTTATAAACAATTCTCGCCACTTAATCTCCTTGATCACATTTCCCATGATCAATCTTAGCCATTAGATCTTCAATCTTGACTAGGTTCAATGTATCTTTCGATCTGAAAATGTTTTACCTTGCCTCAGGACTTGCATTCCTTTCTTGGAAATTGCACAAGGTTATTGTGGTTCAATTTGTGTTGTAGATCTTCTTGCTGATCATTTATTGCCATAGATCCTTTAACAAACTTCATGTGCGGCATTCCAATCATTTATACATCTCCAGCTAATCATTGTCCTTCATTAAATAATGCTTGTATTCATCCAATGCACTCTGTCATAACTCGGTTGCAACTCAGTAAATACTAAACTTTACTCGGTAGACATTCTGCCTTCATTAACCGACATAGATAACCTTAGGGTTTACCGACTAGGTTCCTTAGGGTTTACCAACTAGGTTCTTCGCTTGGTGACATAGGATAGTATTAACCTTATAATCAACAACATATGTAGGATATCAAAACAATCTCAACATTATGATCTCATCATTGTCTAGCTCGGTAATAGTTGCCCACTGAATAACTTATTTCTCCCCTTTCTTATCATATTCTTTCTGTGTCTTTTACCGACCACTTAATTCTCTTCAAATTAATTTCCTCAAGATATGGCAACATCATACTGAATTAGAAAATCAATTTCTTGACATCAATGACAAAATAATGTTATAAAGATAGTTATCATCCTTCTTCAGTTATATCAAATAGTCTTCAACAACCTTCTCAATATCCTTAATGAATATCAACAATTTGTCTCGGTATTGAAAATGCCAACACGTAGTCTTTAGTAACTAACTTCTTCTTTCTGGAATAAGGCTCAGTTTTAGAGACCATCTTGTTGGTCGACTTATATTTACTTGCAGCCCATCTGGGGGGGTTCTTTCTATTATGGGTTCTAGGAGTAATCAATATCTCACCCTTTTTAACTGGCTTATAATCAAGGTCAACAAGTAATTATGGGGGGGTTCTTGCTATTATGGGTTCCATGCCTAAAGTGGTTCAAGATGGTAAAATAATAAGAAATGATATTGGCATATCTACCATCAAGCATAATATACCTCATAAAGAATTCGACCATATCTGCCCAGGGAGCCATAAGATCCTTTGTGTTGTAGCTACCATCTGCCATTTTATTAACTCTTAAATGCTCCTTATCTTTATCAAAAAAGATCTCCATGAATTCTTTTTTTCTTATCATAGATTGCAGCCTTAAATAAATGGCCTTGGTAAGAATCTTATAAATAGTATTGTGTAACGAAATAGGTCGAAAATATGCAATTTTTTTTGGATCTTTAACTTTTGGTAGAATTACAATGTTTGTGGCATTGAAGTTTTTTAGAATTGAAGAGCTTCTTCTAGACTAGTCAAGAGCTTCCAAAAGGTCTGAGCATACAACATCCCAACATTTTTGAAAAAATAATGGTGTAAAACCATCAGGTTGTGGTGCTTTGTCCGTTTCAAGAGAGAAAACCACCTTCTTAAAATCATCCAGGGTGAATGGTTTAAATAGGTCCCCATTATCTTGTTGGGAAATGAGAAGTGGAATGGTACTCAAAAAGTCCTTCTCATCCTACATAGGATCTTGATTTGAAACAGTATCAGGAGCTAAAAGGATTTTGAAAAAACCAACTCCTTCTTGAATCTGAGAAGCGTTTGTGATCTTATTTCCTGTTTTTGCATCATTGATGGAGAGAATTGATGAAGCTGCCTGCTTCGCTTGAGCTAAAGCATGATTTTTTTTTGTATTTTTATCTCCTTCTTTTAGCCATAATTCCCTAGACTTGTGATGCCAATAGGTTTCCTCTCTTTTGCACAACTATTCCCATAGTTCTTGCAACTAGTTTTTCTTTTCATATGAGCTTGGGTCTAATCCACGAAGGATTATATGACTCTGAATCTTTGCTAGTTGCTTTGCTACTAAATATTTTTCAACAAAGATGTTATTAAAGACTTTTACATTCCATTCTTTCATCTGATTCTTGATATGCTTTATTTTCTTGTTTAGCTAAAACATTTTAGTGTCATGATGGAATGGACCACTAACCGACCATTAATGCAAGAGGGGTAGGAAATGAGGATGTCTAAACCATATTTTCTTAAATTTCAATGAGGGATGATGCAGGGATCTTTTGTGGAAACTAATAATTTATAGTAAAACAACAAATTGGTCTGAGCATGTAAGAGGTAAAATATCAGCTTGCAAGTTGTAATTTTGTAAAAGCCAATGTTGAGATATGAGAAACTTGTCTCATCTTTCAGTAATTTGGGTGAAATTCTTTCACTTATTTGTCTAAGTAAATTACCCCTTCTTTAGGATTACATCTTTCAAATAATTATCCGAGATGGAAAAAACAATATCCTTAATGGTCTTTGGAGGAGGGCATATACCACCCTTTTTTTAATGAGGAGAAGTAATGGCATTAAAATACCCTCCTAGAATAATATTTTGATTTGGGAAAATCTAGATGATGTTTGTTAAGATACCCCATAACCTCTATTTTTCATGTGTAGAAGTCAGACCATAAACATTAATGAGTATAAAGGAAAGATTAAAACTTTGTATACTCAGAGCTTACCAATCACTACCTTCATTGATTATCTCTACCATTGAAGGTTTTAATTCCAAAGAGTAATTAGGCCTCATGAAGCCCCTACTGCTAGGACATGAACAAATTTCCAAGTTTACCATTTATGAACTATTGTCTAGAAAGTATCTTGAGAGGTTTTAATTTCTTGCAAAATGATAATGTTTGTCCTTGAAGAATCAAGTTGCTTCTTGATCCCGTTTCTCTTCTCAAAGGCATTAATGCCTCTGACATTGCAAGAAATGAATGCCTCTCACATTGCAAGAAATGTTTTTCATTATTCTCGAGGAGAGTAGCATGCCCTCCTCAGTCTTTTAGTTATAGAGAATTTTTTATTAAGATTTGTTTGTCCATACCTACCTCTATATCTTTCTTAGTCTTGACTTTGCTTTATTTCTTACCTCTCAGATTCTTAGGCTTTTGAGACTGAGTTTGAGTAGGAGATTGAGTGATGGAAAGGGGCTGAGAGTAATCAAATACTGATTCTATTTGAAAAATATGACCTTGATGAGAATTAACCATATCAGTGTCCATTACAAACAAGGGGAAGATTCAAAAGTTGGTTCTAATCCCTCTTCGTGAAAACCATCTATCTCAGTTTCCATTAACAACAGAGGGGGTGAATGATGGGTCTTAAGATTGGTGGAAAGAGGAGAAATGTTCGTAAGCATTAGTCCTACATCATCAACCATACTATTCTAAGAAGAGAAGATCCCATCATCTTTAAACAATGTTTACTCTTTAGGAAACATCTTTTGTTTGATACAAGTTGAGCTTGAAATATTATTTATCCCATCATCTTCATTTAAGATTTTCTCTACAATTTCATCAAAAAACTAAGATCCTATTGAATTTAATAATTTTGTAGATAAATTTTCTAGAATTACTGAAGTTTTTTGTGGCCTTTTGCTCCTTTGGAATCAACCATAATACTGATGGGATGATTATCAAAGATTAATTTCTTCATGATGTCATCCATATTGATGGTCGCATGTGAGTAAAGGAGAACCTTATCTGAATAACAAGGATAGATTGACACCAAAATCAAAATCTTGAGCGCTGGCAACTGAACATGAATAGGAATAGAGCTCAAAAAAGAATCTATTGAGTATAGCATATGCAAAAAAAATGTGAAATGCTAAAAAGATAGTAATATCAATTGAAAAATGTCATTTTCAAATGCACATTGAGATCTTTGAGAACTGGATGGAACTAAAAATATATGAGAGTTTGTCTGGGTGGAAATAGTTATCACTGAGTCACTATCTTCCTAACAACCTTCGATTGGATTAGGAATTTAAGAGTTTGGGTTCAGCGTGATAGGTACAACACAAGGGATCAAAAGAATGATCCTCACAGACTAGAACTGTTGGGAAGCTAAACCCTTGACATTGAGAATTAAAATGCCCCAAAGCTTCTAAATAACAATTCACTACTTCAGGGGTTTGAATAATGATTTCCTGCTTCCAAGTACCAAAATTTGAAGTTACAAAGATATCCATTAGAAGAGGCTTCGAAACATCAAGCAATACACATACTCAGACCCTAAGATGTGTAATTTTAAAAAGAATGAGATCATGTCTAACAAAAATACATATTCTATTTGCTAATAGTTCAATCAAATCCAGGTCCCTCTATTCAAGGGGCAATGCAAGAAAAGCTACCCAAAAAGGAGCAAATTTGCAATTCTCATTATTTATCTTAAAATTTGGAGCCCAAGGAATATTTAAAAGGTTGTGACCCATGCAGAACCAACTCTTGTACCGATGGACCAAATCTCTTCAATCTTTTGAATGGAAAGTAGCAGTAAAGAAGTCAGACCCATTATCAGTATAAAAATTATCTTTAAGCCCTTTTCAATTCTTCTTCACCCAAGAGGATAAAACTGGAAATGAGGGAGTAAAGTTCCAAAAATTAGCAATAATTGTTGTTTCCTGGAGATGCAATATTTGAGGTAAAAGGAAGTGTTCTGGTAATGAAACTTTGGAGATGTTGTATTCTTGCTCTATGATCTTAGACTTCATCCTGTTCCTAGTTGGAATCAAAGCCTGAAATTTATTTCTCCAGATCCACAAATTATCCCGTCCATTTGACTTTGGAGGGATGCTTGGTTTGAAGGACGCTCTGTGAACATTATGCAGGGGTATGCTATTTCTGTCCGAAAGAAAGCTTGGTTTATTTATAGGGAGAGAATTTGGCCATAGTACAAATGATGAGAGCCTCATTTCCTCATGTACCTGATTAAATCTCTTAGATTTTACATTCACAGGAAGCATATTTGGCGATGACACAAATGGTGGAAACCCTCTTTCTTCTTGTCTAGGATTGTTTCTCTTGGGTTTTAGATCATCCTCTAAATCTTTAAATCTTTGATCAAAACACCTTGTGTCTTTCTCTGGTCTATTTATAGGGAGAAAATTTTTCCATGATACAAATGATTGGAACAACTTTTCCTCATGTCCCTGATTAAAAATCTTGGGTTTTAAATTCACAGGAAGCGTATTTGGCCATGACACAAATGGTGGAAACCCTCTTTCTTCGTGTCCATAACTATTACTCTTGGTTTTTAGATCGGTCGTTGAATCTTCAACTATTCAATAAAAAAACCTGGTGTCTTTCTCTAGAATACGAGCATAGTCAAAAAAGATTCATCACATATGTTGAAAATACCTTGTTTTTGTTTGTTGAGTCAATTAAATGAAAGTTTAGATCTCTAGTGTGAATGCGACCAATTGGTTCAAGGCTGTTTACCATACTGTCCTCCTTTTTGCAGGTAAATGTGACCATTTTGTCCTCCTGTCTTAGTATACCCATAGATTCCCCCATTCTGTTGACGATCTATGCCATGCACTGTGTTCCTGCAATGGAGGGAATTTTGATTTTTTTTCCTGCCCACAGCCAACCGCCCTATGTAGAGCCCATTTTTTTCAACATCATATCTTATTATTCAACTAACATATATTAATATTATAATAATTAGAAATACAATAATATATACGATAACATAATATTATAATATTATAAAAACATATATTATAATAATTAGAAAAACATATATTAATATTATAATAATTAGAAATACAATAATATAAGAATCATAATGGTTATTTAGAAAAGAAATTTTTTTGTAATAAAATAATATTATTTTTAAATAATAAAAAAAATATAATAGGTAGAATAACAATACATTATTTATTATAATATTAAACTTATTTTTGAAATTAGATTAGGGTTATTCTCATAGGCAAATCTTACATCCACTAGGATAGTATTTTTGGATTTAGAGTAGAATTTTATTAGGTTGACTCACTATGCTAGTTCAAACCACTAGTTGATTTCATTAAAAAATAGAAAAGGAGCTATGTTCAAAGGTTACTCTAAGATTCAATTTTTTTGGCTTAAACATATAGACTTTTCTTCAATGTCAAAAGAATGGTGGAAGGCCAAATTTAAATGGTGCTATAAACATTGTTAAAGGATGATACAAGATATTAAAGACAAGTTGACACTTTGTAATAAATTTGTATATCCTGACATTTTTTAGAGTAGAAGTTGGAAAGGAAAAATTGAGAAAAAAGAGGAGATGTTGTTGTGTTGACTTAGAAACTAAAATAGATGTAAGGAGACTATCTTGATGGTATGAACACAATTATTAGTATTGAAGAGATTTATTGGATACAAAAGTCTACGATGGAATTGCCAAAGGAGGGCGATCCAAACACCAAAAAATTTCACCTCTTCACGAACATCAAAAAGTTAAGTGAAAAAAATTGAGAGAATATGCTTCTCCTCTTTATAAGTAAGGTGATTGAAATTGAAACCATGTGGAGTGAAATGGCAATGAGAGAAGAGAAACGTATTAGTTGACTCATTTGACTACCATGACCAATAAAAATTGCTTGACATTGAAGAAGCCTTTCAAAAAATTAAATCATACCCAACAAAAATTAGAGTATCTACTCATATCCATTGTAATAACACAACTTTTTTCTTATTCTTTTAGGGCCTAAATTTATAATCAACCTTGAGTTTTGAGAAAATTATTTATAATTTTTTTTCATTAAAATTTTCCTTTCAAATATCACAGATAGATTTCATGATATTTGATCTCATTAGTGACTTACATAAACTTATATGAAAATCACCCCTTACTTTCCTCATCGAATCTTGAATTTTAAAAGAAACACATATCATATACCATTATTTTTGTTCATGATGTCCATACTTTCTTGGTCTATAATTTAGTGATAAGCTCTTGCATCTTTCTAGTTGTATAGGTTTGACACATCTCCCTTAAAAAAAAAAAAGGTAAAAAACTTTTTAGAAAATTCATGTAAGTAAAATTATATTTCTCTCATCCACCAAACCAAAATAAAATCTTGAAGGCAATAAATCCATCAAAAAACAATATTTGTTCTACTTGATTGAGACACCCCTCTCATTTTCCCTTTCTATTGATCTACCATATAGGTCACTCTAGGTTTAAACTATTGATCTAGAGTTCTTTATATCTCCTACTAGTTTACATGGCCCACGATAGGATCACTATTTAGGAATGTACCTTCATTCCTCTATTTCATACATTGAAATGTACATGTATTTATTTATTTATTTTATTATTATTATAAATGTAGGTGATTCATGTTACATTTCTATACACAAAATACTTTAGTATGAAGTTTAATTAGGACATTTTCTATTAAAAATTAAACCACCACTAGAAAATAACTCACATGAATTCCCCCTCAATGAAACCCCACACACCTCCACCTAATAAGGCTTCCTTGTGAGAAACTATAAATGATAACATAAACGTGCTCCAATAAATATTTATTTAATGCAAAATTTTATTAATATGCTTCCACATGTATCATTCCCTACAACTTTAATGCAAAGCATTGTTAATGTAGCTACATCAATTGAAGACAATCTAGATAGACTCTACCTTTAAAGAGAGGTGAGACATGACAATTCTATGTTGATGAATTATTGTATAGATAGATCTTGGATTTACATATTACCAAAGAAACTATAACCCAATACTTTATTTACCCTTTCATAAATCAAACTATACCTCCAAACAAAAAATAATAATAATTCCAATTAGGTGGTTTAGGAATGCATGTGTTGTGGTACATTTTTGGGAGTACTAGTAGATGGTCTTTAACCATTGACCACGTGCCAATTTTGAGATGCTATTGAATTTTTTAGAAAATTATGGGTGGAGTTTCACTTGCTTTCAAAGATTAATTATTTTAACAAATCAATATAAGGTGTTGGTGGTGGCATGACACAAGGCATGGGCGAATTTTGATGATGCAAATCAACTTGTGCCTATTCTACTCATCATTGCTTCTTCTTCATTGAATATTCCTATACAAATTCACTAGGGTCAGTGGTTTCAACATTAGGATCATTGATTATGCTCTTAGGAAATCTAATCGATCAAGCTACCCAGATGCCAATAAAAGTTAGTGAGAGCATAAGGGAGATGGGACATTACACTAGATATTGGTGTGACTAACAAATTTATTAGTTTATTTAGGTATATTCCCAACAAAATCAAAACAAAAAATAGAAAAAAAGTTCTTCTAAAATATCCCCATTGGGTGGTGGTTTATAAAATGTTTCCTTCCATGTCATCATGTGAATCACTACAAAATATTAAAAAAAAATGGATAGACAAATTATTATTCTTATAAAACAACTTAAAATCTTGATTAGCTTGGTTGTAAAGTGAATTCATGCTAATTTAATGAGATATGTCTATCATGATGGATTCATTTGTGTTGATGAGAAAAAAAAAGAATTGAGATCTTGACAACTTCATTATCATCATCCAAATCAACCACACATGATGAAACATCAATTATTTCACACATATCTATAATAGGAGAACCTTAATATTACATGTGGTGAGGGAATATAGGGATAAAATAACATAATATTTACTTAGAATACCTAGCTCACTTGTTTAATTAATCTCAATAGGCTGAAAGGATACTAAAATCTCATCATTCTTGTCATCATCTTATTCAAAATCTATTATACATGATGGTTAAGTTATAAAAAATTAATAGAGCTTAGGTGGTGTCAAGATCAAATTATATACATTAGATACATAAAAAATGGGGAGAAACACTAGTGAATTTATGAACTATATATTTGCATAATGAATATACAAGATAACAAATATATATATATATATATATATATATATATATATATATATATATATATATATATATATATATATATATATATATATATATATATATATATATATATATATATATATATATATATATATATATATATATATATATATATATATAACTCAAATTAAAATTTTGATAAACTAAAGGAGTCATGAAATTGGAACAAGCCCTATAATCTTTAAATTAATAATCATGGAGTATGCACATTTACATAATTGAGGCATGAGATGTTAACCAAGAGAAATTTCCTCTGTAAAGGTACATTCTAATGTTTTCACTTTGGGAGCAACATTGTAATGAACACTATAGTCAAACCATCAAGAGAATTGAGAAAAAGACACAAAGCAATGGCATTAAGAATTAAAAATGAGAAAATAGGTTTATTTAATATTTTTAAAATTATAAATAACCACATTCTTTTGGTGCATGTAAATTACTCAAAATCCACTTAGAAATGAATGAATCTAACAAATTGATATAACATAATATCTCTTAGCTATTTCCATGACTGAATTGAGAAGGTGAAAATATTTACTACGAAAAGGATTCATCAAATAGTGTGGAAATGAACACATTACATGCAACATCATCATTCGTCATACCCAAACTACTTAAATGATCTTACAAAATTCTAATGTATTTCTTAGAAGTAGGCTCTCAATATCCCTAGGAAAAACATTGATATCATTAAGAATGCCAAGAATACTACACTAAAGATAGGAAAATCCCATCATAACCAATAAAAGAGAAAAAAATATCATATTATGCCCTACTTCTAGCACCATAAATGTTGACCAACAAAATCATAAATGCTAATCTCAAGAGTTGAACACCAACATTTTTTTTGAAATGAAACAAAAAATACCTACCCAAAGTCTTAGGCTTAATATTTCAAATCTATGCAAGTGTTGGCTCTAAAACATTTATCTTGCTCGAACCCTAAAAATAAGATCAACTTCTAAGACCAGGAAATGTCAACTTAGAACATTGACACAACACCTATGATCAAGTAAGGATAGTTAAAGAATAATTCAAGAGAGAGAGTAACTCCATCTTAACGCTCTACTAGTTGAAAGGAGTGTTCCTATGGTTAGTGTTTTAGATGCAAAAAGGGTTATCTATATACCATACCTTATCTACCAAAGAATTCCTAATTTTCTCACTAATTTTTATTGTGATAATTGATACTAACAAGAACACTAATCTCTTATGTACAAATAATAGTTGATTCATGAGGCTAAATATATGCCACTTGTTTCACCAAAATATTTATTCAATTATCTATGTTACCCTTCATGCATGATTATAATAAATGTCATAAAACACAATTCACAAAAAATAACACTTGAATAACCCCTCTTAAGATAGTAATATATTTGTAGAATTGAGGTATGTAGAATGGTAAACTACAACTAACATTAAAGGATTAAAATACGATATATTTTTTTAAAAAATTAATTATTCAAATATCCTAAATTGGTGCCTATTCCAATGGGTGAAATAGAGTTTAAAATAGAAAAGAAAAGAAAAGAAAAGAAAACTTACATAACACTACAATACATCTTGATGTGCATTCATGTACAAACTACAAAGATAAGAGACCTTGCATATAAAAACACACACACACATCCACTATAAATATAAAAAATCTCACAAATGTTGAATAAAGGGTTGCTCAAATGATCCTTAAAAATGTTTCATATCCTTATCAGCTTAATCAATTCACATAGAAAACATACTAACAAATGTGATATGAAAAATATTATATTTTTCAATTTCCTTGAAACTTATAATTAATAATGAATATGCTTATCAATATATAGAATCATGTCAATAATAAATGTAAATAATAAACAATCTTACAAATTATTCAAACAAAATCTTGCCTTCAAGAATTTATTTTTTCATTAATTAAATTTAGAACATGCTACTCTATGTAACCTCTATGTAAGAAAATCTAAAAGAGCCAACCATATTACAAAAATGTTTTTTTGCAGTTGTCAGGCAGTACAAGTCTTGAATTTTGGGTAGTGTTGCTTCTACCCAACCAAGAATTGACATCCGCTTTCTCCTATTTACGTTGTGATTTGATAGCGAGAGAACTGTCGTCAATGCACATCATGACGTCCTCCTCTGAGAACCTCATTTGTAATTCATCGTCACTCTCCAGAAAATCCCATGGCCTCCGAACCCTTAACATTCTGTATCTCAAAGGTTGTGTGGAAGGGAACATAACGGAGTCCTTGAAAATCCAGTTTATGGTATCCAGCATCTGCTTCATACTTCTCAGGGTGTATAATGGGTTCATAAGCCGTGCACCATGAAAATAAAACGTTAGAGCCAACACAGATTCTGAACAACTAAAGCGATGATTAAGACGAAAGCCTTACTCAAGGGCAATATGCTCCTTACCCCAACTTTTCCTGCACTTCCTTGCCTGCGTTGCATGTACATTAACTGCGTTGTCTTTGCTCTCCTTCACACGTGTCCTAGTGTTTGAACATGTGTCCTAGTGTTTGAACATAAATCCAATTAGATCAAAAAACATAAATCTAGTATTATTTACACCCTACAAAGAAGGCACATAGGCCCTAGTGTTTGAACATTGGTCTAATTTCCATGTAACAAGCTTACATTCATGGAATAAAACTTCAGCTAAATAAACTATATCTTTTTTAATATATAAACATAAGAATATGCCATTATTCTCATAGAAGAGAATACAAATATTTTGAACAATATTTTTATGAAGGTTAAAACACTTAAACAAAATTATATAAGAGAACCAGTTACATTTCACTAAATATTTTAAGTCATAATAATTTTGAGATATGCGTAAGTAATTATTTTCTTCCACTATTCGTTGTACCAATACTTTTTCAAGATTCTATCCGATTCCTATAATACCTCAAGCAATCAAGAGATGAAGAGAAAAAGGAGGCATAGTCTCTACTAAAGACAAATGAAACTATATCTGAGAATGAACTAGAGGTTCAAGAGGTAACTTTACAAGTAGGTGATCTAGATGAGCATTTAGAGGATGAAGAATGACCTAAAAATTCACCTTAAAAAAGAGAGTTATCACTTGATTTTTGTTAACAATTTTTATTTGTTAACAATTATGAGTCTAACACTAGTAAAGTAGTTGAGGAGGATTTGAAATGAGGAGAGCGGGAGTGAGGGTTTTAGGAGATTCTAATGGTGGAGATGATGAAGAGGATAATGACGCTGATGGTTGGATCATTTTCATCAGGATGCGCTTGGATGTTGGGCTACGCTCTGTGGTCTGGTTGTTATGCGGTTGGAGTATTTGGATGGGGGTGCCTTGGTCTAGGACACAAGAGGATGTTGTTGGCGAAGGGGCTGTTAGAGTTTCTGATTGGATTGAGGGTTGTGGGAGATGTGTTGAGGTCTTCCCCTTTCCCTTTGTCTGCTCCATTTTTTCCTTTTCTAGTTGGGGCTCTCTTGCCTGTCTCCCTTTTGTGTTTAGGGCGGTTGTTCTTTCCTCAACTAGGGCTACTTTTGGAGGCTTTCCTTTTGCAAAGACACCCTTATTCAGCCTAATTTCCTTCCAGATGGCAAGTTTGGTTCATGGGAAAAGCAGGTGAGTTACGTTTGGGGTTTCTTTTATTGTTTTTTCCATTTGGGAGATGTTTCCGACCCAGTTGCATAGCCCTATTTCTTGGAAGGCGGTCTCTTGATTTTGAGAATTCTAGGTCTGATGTGTTGTGTGGAGGAGGGTAACCTTTTCTTTGAGATGGGTTATCCTCCTTATCTTTATTTTTTGGAGCCCTTCATTGTGGTCCTCTGGGTGTTGTTTGGTTCACCCTTTCTATGGGTGATTTTGAATATTTCTACCCTGTTGGCCCCTGGGTTGGCTTTTCCTTTTTTCCTTCATTTTTTCCTCAACATCTCTTTTTTCTCTCTAGATTTTCCTATAGAGTTGGCCCAATCTTCTTTAGAGGTGAAGGTGGATGGTGTTGGAGATGACCTATCTTCTATTGAGGTGAAGGTGGATGCTGCAGTTGAGACTGAGAAATGTTGTTGGGAAGCTGATGATGTGTTGTCTCTTGACTGTTTGGGAGCAAAGACTGATCTTCATACTGGTTTCCTTCCTTATTCTCCTATTGAGGTGGAGAGGATGAGGGTATGATTTTTTCAGTGCTGTTCTGTCTCAAGTTTAAGGTTAAGGGAGCCTTATTTAAACCCTGTGTCCTGGAATGTCCTTTTAGGAAGAGATGCTATTGTCTATGCTTTGACAAGTTTTTGGAGCCATGAAAAACCCACTTTGAGATTGAGAAAGCCTGGAAAAACCCTATGTTTTTTGTTTCTTTTGAGGGACTAGCTGGATGCTAATAGATTTCAAGGGTCTAGTTTGGTCAATGTTTGTTTTTGGTTAGGTTTAGGCTTCATGGCTTTTTGTGGGCCAGAGTTTCTGTTACTAGTTATGGGAGACTAGGAAAACCCTTCTTGTTGGTTGAGGGTGCTTGAAAAAACCCCCGTTCTTGGTTTTTTGAGGTCTATTGTTTGGTGACTTAGACCCTCTTCTTGGGACAAAATGTTTTGTAATGTTTCAATCTTGAAGTTTGCCTGGTGTTTGACTGGTTGCAACTACTTTGTATTGTTGTTTATGATTTGTGCAATCTTTGGGTTTTGGGTTCTGGATGCTTGTAAGTCTAGAAGGTTTCAGGTCCTTCCTAAAACCTGTTGTTCATTGTTAGGTAGTCTAGTCCATTAATTGATGGTAGTTCTTGGATTCTAATGGTTTTGGGGCCCCTTCAAAACCTTTTTCATCTTAACAAAAAACAATAGTAAAGTAGTTGAGTTGAAGGAGGGAAACTAATAGGAAGGCTAATGATGGGGAGATTACAACCCTAGAGAAGAACATGACTCAAAATTTGATTTAGTTAGAGGGGTAATCCTAGAATATCCTTGGACTTTTACAAAACTACAATTCTCAAAATGGTGATCATATGGCTCTAGATCAATCTTGTAGAACATGAATATGGTACATGACCTACAGAAGTAATATAGAAAAATGTGTAGCTTTACAACCTTGGTATGACCAATATCTATTTTCTATCGATACCTAAGGATGAATATTTTTAAGAAATACCTTGGAGAGATTGTTGTCTTATGAGCAATCACATTCTCCTCAATTAATCCCTTTACAAATGTTTGTAGATAGAATACAAGCATGAAAGTCATTTAGGATACAAAATGTAAACAATAATTACTCCTTTCAATGGACCAACTTGAAATGTTCATAGTGCATGTTCATTGATGTTCTAGGATAGTGAATAATTATTGGGCATAAATTTATACTACAATGAATTCCTATAAGCAACACACAATGAATCATCACATAAGCATGAAATGATGGAAGTTGATATTTTGAAATTTAGATTAGGTCTACACTATGTGAGATCTCCCCTCTAATTTATAGAATTGAACTAGGATGGGAGAATGTAGATTTTTTGAATTTTAGATTAGATCTACACCATGTTGAATTGTTCATAGTGAATGCTCCTTGATGTTCTAGGATGGTGACTAATTATTGGATATGAATGTCTATAAGCAAGACACAATGAATATAAACATGTACAAGGTCAACTCCTTAGATCTATTGTAAAAGGATGGAAGTAGATCTTTTTAATGTTAGATCAAGGCTACACCATGTGACATCACTCCTTTACATTGTGGAATTCACGTAGGATGGGGGATTGTAGATTTCAAGTATGGATAAGACACACTGAGGTCAAGGCTAATAATGTTACAATGTTCATGAATTGTAGATAAGGTCTAATATATTAGAATATATTAATTAGCCAATAGGCTATTTTAATGTGGGCTTTGCCCACTGGGAGTGTCTCACACACTCCATGTTAAAATTTTCAGGCATTTTCCAGGAAAAACAATCATGAGGGATAAAACACTTTTCAGGAAGTTAAAAATTCATAATTTTCAGTCTCCCTCCACTGTTTGACAACCAAATAATCATTAGTAAAAATAATTTTATAAAGCTCCATATTTTTGTTGGTTATATTTGCACGTAAAATGGAAATATTCAATGCAGATTTTCAATTAAATTAATTTTTGGGGTAGACATTCAAAGGAATTAAAAAGTGTATAGGTCCGAAATAGAGAAATTGTTACCAAAATAATTTTCATTTTATTGTTGATATATAATAGAATTTAATTTTAATATGATATTAAATAATATATATAATAAATATGAGTATTACAATATAATATAATTTAATATTAATATATACTAATAAATATCAATATAATAAAAGTAATTTTCAATTTAAATCCTTTTATTAAAGATATTGGTAGAAAGAACAATGATTTACAAATATTACATCGTGAGAGATAAAAAATAAAATTTACAATAGGAAATTTAGAAAGTGAATAAAAGGTAATTTACAAAGAATTTTAGGTGAAAAGTAAAAAAAATTGTACGAAGCTTGATTCTCTCTCTAAGGAGAAAAGGTACGAAGCTACAAAATGAACCTCTTTCATACTTTCCGCATTCTTACACATTGCACAAATTTCAAAATTATGGTAATTCATATTAGTGTAGATATTACCCAACTCTAAGAACATGGTGATTCATATCTTAGATTGTACAAATATCTTATATTATATTTAGAACTTCAAAAAAATTAGTATATATTACTATCGGCTTACCATTGCACCTCCATTCAGTACAAGTGTTAGTATAAGAATAAATAGAAATGGACAAGATTTGAAAGAAGCCTAACTTAACAAATAATAATAGAAAATTAATGTTTTTTTTAAGAAGAAAGAAATACTGATTTAAGATATAAAAAAAATGACAAACATAACATGTTAGATTGCCATAAGAAGATAATAAAAAATTGACAATTTAATATTTTATATATATATAAGACAAACATTACAGGTTAAAATTCCATGAGTGAAGACAATCACAAACTTACAATTTAATGTTAAATATATATATATATATATATATATATATATATATATATATATATATATATATATATATATATATATATATATATATATATATATATATAACATCAAAAGACGTTAAACTGCTTAAATGGACGATGAATTTAATAGCTGCTCAAAACGTGCCTATGGAATCGCACAAAGCCTCAGTCTTGCAGGAGACGGATTGTATAAATAATTGGCAAAATATCTAGATTTGTAAGTTTGCAAGACAGTATAAATCAGAAAACTTATCTAACTATGATTGAGCAAAAGGAAATCCTAATAGGTATATTCTCAAATTAAAATTGATCGACACAATCAAGAAATTTTTTGTGTAGATCGCTCTGACATAATCGAAATTAAGGTGGCCAATTTTTGTGGGAAAACCCGATGTACGTTTCCAAACATTTTGAATTTTAGCTTGGGCTAAGGAGAGGAGATAGAAAACAAAGCCGGCTTCACCATTGATCTCCTCGCAACTCTCTGCAATGTAAACTCTGGCTCTCCTATAAATACACGCTTTCTAACAACTTCCCTTCACAACCAAACATTCAAAACTCCTAATTTCTACAGTATTAATATTCAGAAAGAGATGGAATTTAATGGAGCTTCATTGATTACAATTTTAGTGGTACTCAGTAGTGTTGGCGCAATCTACGCATCTAATCCTGATATTCTCACTGATTTCATTGTTCCGGCTGGGCAGAACCCACTTAATTTGACTGGCAGTTTCTTCACTTCCACGGGATTTCGAGATGTGCTAAAAAGCAATTTAACAGGGCAGACAGCAGTAAAAGTGATGAAGGCATTGAGGGCAGAGTTTCCGGCGCTAAATGGGTTGGTCGTGTCAATGGCGGTGCTGCAGTTCCCGGCGGGCGGACTGAACCCTCCTCACACTCACCCCCATGCTTCAAAACTTCTATTTCTTGTGGATGGATCTCTCCTCGTTGGAGTTGTAGACACCACGAGAAAGCTGTTCACGCAAACCCTCACTAAAGGGGATTTATTTGTGTTTCCAAAAGGACTCCTCCATTACCAACTGAACACGGATGCTGACAACGAGGCCTTGGCTATTTTTGCATTTGGAAGCGCCAATGCAGGGACTGTGTTAGTCCCTTCTACTCTCTTCACAACCGGTATCCCCAACGATGTTCTGGCCAAATCATTTAGGACAAACACACAGACTATCGAGCTGCTCAAGGGTGGCCTTAAAAGTACCTGATTACTTGGTTTCTTTCACCCATCATCCTTGGCCACCTACATAATAATGTTCTCACTTTCTTTCCACTTTCTTAAGCTTGAACATCCCTGATTACCTGCTTTCTTCTACCCCTAGTCCTCGACCACCCTTCATCCTTGCTCGCCTATAGAATCATGTTTTCTCTTTTCTTCCCTCTTTCTTAGCTTGAACTTGTTTTTCAATTGATTTGTTTTCTTTTGTGGTTGTCACTACAATAAATGTATTGATTTCTTTACTGAAATGTAAAATAAATGTTCACTTTTAAGGCAAGAAAGTATAATAAGACGTGTTAGTCTTGTATGGATTTTGTATAATTTTAAATTATATATATTTTTTTAATTTACAATAGTTGTTAATAAATTTTAATATCATCACATTCAAGTTATCTTTAAAAAATAAAGGTGTTTATTAGTTCCTTCCAAAGTAAGATACCATCACATTCATGTAATTTAATTTTTTAATTAATTTAACCAATCAATGCATAAAATTAAAAATCTGAATAATATTTCTATAGTATACAATTTTTTCTTCAATAAATTTAAAATATTTCATTTATCTCACATTTTATTGGTTTCAGTAGTTTAAAAATCAAATTATTATTATTTTTTCCTATATATGATTGAGAATTGCCATTTCATATTCAAGCTTTGTGTCTTTTTCTGAACACATGCATGTATGAGACTTTGCATTAAAACAAAATTAATTTGTGTTCCTTAAATTTAGCGACATTAAGGGTTAATGGTACTGCAGAGCGCATCTCTCCTAAATTCAGAGAGAAAAACATAAATAAGCCCAATTCGGAGAGAAAAACATAAATAAACCAAATTCGAAGATGAAAACATAAATAAGTAAAGTACTATAGAGCAGGTTCCTAAAGCAACCAAAAATTTATAGTAAAAACTAGTACTGATCAAAAAATGATGGGAAAATTGTATGAGGATAATAGAGAAAAATTTGAAGATTATTTACACCAAATGTGTTCCTTTTCACGTGTTAATAATATTTATCTTATTTCACTTATTTACTTTAGGCATATGTTTGGCCATTTTTAACCGAAGAAGGCAAATTAAATTTTATTTAAATTGACATACTTGAATTTCAAGGTAAATTTTATTTAATTCAATAAATTTATTTTGAAGATCTTTATTGGTACTTGTGGTTAGGTTAGTGCTATTGCAATCAATTGCATTGTTTTTTGTTAACTCATTATTATTCAATTGTTTCTCTACCAATTAGAACTATATATATATATATATATTTAATCTATGTTTTTGCATAAGAACTTAATCATTCAAGTGGTATGTTTCTCTAATACTAAATAGTGCTTAATTTCTAAACTTTTATTTTGTAGTATAAAAACTATTATTTATCATTATGAAGTAGACATCTACTATCTGTGTTTGTGTCTATAGATCATATGGAACACATGGTATACTTAGCTATCAAGTTAATCCAGATATTATTTAGCAAGGCAAACCTATTCAAGTTTATATAGTGACTGAGAGTTCATTTTGAGTGCTAGTAACAATTATACAAATAATCAATTATTGATCTAATTTTACCATTATCATGTAGCTTAATTCTTGTAGTTACAAACCCATCGATTTCTTTTTAAGTTTTTACCCACTAATATCTTTTATACACAACAATTTCATATACTCATAGAAAAATTTATATGATGTAACTTCCAATGCAGCTACATATTGTTGCTAAATCTTGAACAATATTAATGGCCTGTGAATAAGCCAACGGTTTGAATGAATTGAAATTTATCTATATAAATATAAATATAAATGCATAAATTCAATATAAATATGCATATGCATATACATATGTAGATACATACGTACTACATATATATGTATAGTTTTAGATATATAATGCACCCTATAATCATGAAGATTTTACATTTCAAATATATAAACTTATTCTCCATCAAATAGAATAAATAAAGATCTTTTACTATGAGTTTCCAAAAAAAAAATATCAGTAGTTTAGAAAACTATTTGAGCTAAAATATTTTACATTTATATTTTTTATCATCCCTTTCTCCTTCTCTACTTCTCTTCTTTTATCCTACCAATTAATAAAAAGAATAATAGTGACATAATCTTTCTCCACATTTTTGTTAATAGGTCAACCTCTATCAACTTTGTTTTCTTCTACCAACAATCAGCATGCAATTTACTTCTATCTATCCCCTCACTCTAGCTCATTGGACATATCTAAGGCATTCAAAGAGAAAATAGTGAAGAGGTGATATTTTTGTAAACTTATTTTAGTTCTTACTTCCCACTCTTTGCAATTAATCCCATATTCTTTTTTACACTACCTCTTTAAATGCTCAAAAATTGGAATTTATTTTAATATTTTAAAACAAAAATATATTTAAATCATAAAAACTAGCTTATTATTTTGTAAAAATATTAAATCCACAACAAAATATGCTCAACAACACAAAAAGAGCAAAGACTTCTAAATGCATGGTAGAGAGAAATATCCTAATCTTGAGTGAACTATAAGAAATTCAAAAGAAAGCATAACATGCTATATCAAATTTATTTGCAATCAAGATAACAACAATAATGACCTTGACACTTACAAAAACTCTAGAACAGTTAATAGACCTATAGTATGCAACATTACTAGGATAAGCCTTAACAAAAAAATGTCATACATGAATAACTAATAAAGAATGTAACTTTAAAACTAGTTGTAGGTATGCAAATAAGTTCTTGTTACATAGTATAAAGAACCAATTTTTATCAATTTATCTTCATCCCCTTGACGTTGCTCTCCCTTTTTAATTGAGAGAGGGAATTAAAATTTGTCATGAATTCACCTCATTACAATATCAACATAGTTATTCCAATTAGATATAAACATATATATAGATAAATTGGATAACTATCTCTTATAGATCAATAAAATATTAAAATCAAACATGGAATCTCATTAATCATTTATATATTAGTTCATGCATATGATTCTTCTATCCACTAATTAATAAATATTATAGTCAAAGATAAAATTTCACATTCCTACGACTATATGAAAGAACAATCATCACATTACAACCATTTATATTCAAAATATGTATACAAAAGAAAATCAGATTTTTTTAAAACATCATTTGAATTTCATTATTTTAATAACTGAAATATTTATTCAATAATCATTCAACAAAAAAAATGTCATAGTTTAAGGCTTTTGTGGACAACCAATTAAAGAATAAGATTAAAACTCTTAGAAGAAACAATGGTGGAGAGTTGTGTATTCCAAATTTTTTTTTTTTTTTTAATAAGTCCAAATTTAGAATCTATATAGAAGATGAAACTATGCACCCCTCAATATAATATATTTCTAAAGAGGATATGATATTGATGGAGAAAGTAAGAAGCATCATTAGTGGTGATAATATTGAACACAAGTCTAGGAAAAAGAAATCACCGTTATATTTTTTATTAAACCTTGTTGATTAAACCCATAGGGAGGTTTGAAATGAAAATATGATATCTCATCAAAATATTAAATTTCTTAGTTGTTATGAATGTATATAAATATAACAAGTTAGAAGAGGTTTAAGTTTGAATTCAAAGTAAACAGGTATGTATCTTCATTAGTTAGAGTGAAGGTGTGAACGGATATGCTGCTTGAAATATTAACAAAGCATAAATAACATACGGTCACAATGTAACATTTAGAGAAATTGAATATTCTCCTAAGGTTGAGCAACAAGAGTTGAAGAGAAAAAATAGGCACAATCTTATGCCAAAGACCAATAAAATTATATTTGAGAATGAATAAGAGTTTTACAAAGTTATCTTTAGAGGTGATCTAGATGAGGATTTAGAGGGGGAAGAAGAAGCTCAAAGTTCTCTTTTAATAATTCCTCTTAGCAAAGGAAAAATAGAAAGGTACAGGTCAATTGATTTTTTTAACATACAATTATGACCCTAAAACTATAGAGGTAGTTGAGTAGGAGAGGAATTCCTAGAAAAAGTCTTTGCATAAGGATATTACAGCCTTGGAGAAGAACATCACTCAAGATTTTATTTAGTTAGATAGATAATCCTATACTATCATTGAAATTTTTCCAAAATTATACTTCTAAAAAGGGCGGCTTCATTGATGTACATGAATCTCGTGGAACAAGATCTGTGACATACAAATATGATCCAGTTAAAAATGTGTAGTTCTACAACATGAGTCACTCCAATCTCTTTTTTCCATCAGTGCTTAAGGATTGAAATTCATTAGAAATACTTTCAGGAAATTGTTGAAAGGAGAGTGATCATATTCTCCTCATGTAATTCCCTTGACAAATATTGATAGGCAACAATTGGACCTGGAAGTCATTTAGGATACCAAATCTAATGCAATAATTATTCCTTTTAAAGCACCAAGTTGAAATGTTCATATTGAATGCTCCTTGATAAATTGGATATTAACTAATTATTGGATGTAAATTAATGTTGAAATGAACGATTTTAAACAACAAGACACAATGAATCATCACATAAACATGTGCAAAGTTGACTCCCAACATCTATGCCAAAAGGGTAGAGGTCAATCTTTTGAATTTTAGGTCAGGTCTACATCACGTGTGATCACTCTTGTGCATTATAGAATTGATCTAGATTAAGGGAGTGCAGATTTCAAGGTATGGATCATGCACAATAGGATCAAGGTTAATAATGTTGTGAATCTAAAAGAGTTGGTACATATAAGATCTGGTATATGAATATAGATGAAAAAAAGAATAAATGAAAATAGACAAGAATTGAGAAAGAAACCTAACTTAACACAAGAAGAAAAATCAATATATAAAATAAAACTAATGATTTTTAAAAGAAGGAAATGTCGATTTAAGATTTAAAAGACAAACATAATATGTTAGATTACTATAAGAAAACAATCACAAATCTACAATTTAATGTTAAAAAGGTACATTAAAAAAAACGTTAAATTGCTAAGTAAACAATGAATTCAACAGCTGACATCAATAATTTCCTTTCTAAAAGGTCTGTACACAAAATATGCAAGTCGCATCACGCATATGCTCAGTCTTCCATGATAATAATTTGCAATATATGTGGATTTATAACTTTGCAAGGCGGTGTAAATTAGGAAATTATCTATGTATGACTCAGCAATCAAAATCATGATACGTGGAATATATTCTCAGTCTAAAATTGAACCACACGATCAAGATATTGTGTAGATCGAGGTGGTCAAATTTCGTGCGAGAATCCGGTGAACCTTTTTAAAAAATTTGGATTCCAGCGTGGCCGCTGGCGGTGAACCCACGGAGAAGACATCCAAAACAAAGCCGGCTTCACCATTGAACTCCTCGCAATTCTCTGCAACGTAAACTCTGGTTGTCCTATAAATACATGCTTTCTAACTACTACCTCTCACACCCAAACATTCAGAATTCCCCCTTTCTGCAGTATTAATACTGGGAAATAGATGGAATTCAATGGAGCTTGTTTGATGGCGATTTTAGTGGCATTCAGTAGTGTTGGCGTAATCTACGCCTCCGATCCTGACATTCTCACCGATTTCGTTGTTCCGGCTGGGCAGAACCCACTTAATTTGACTGGCAATTTCTTCACTTTCACGGGATTCCGAGATGTGGGAAACAACAATTTAACGGGGCAGACAGCAGTAAAAGTGACGAAGGCGGTGGCGGCAGAGTTTCCGGCGCTGAACGGGTTGGGCGTGTCAATGGCGGTGCTGCAGTTCCCTGTGGGCGGACTGAACCCTCCTCACACTCATCCCCGCGCTTCTGAACTTCTGTATCTTGTGGACGGAACTCTCCTTGTTGGAGTTGTGGACACCACGGGAAAGCTCTTCACACAGACCCTCATTTCAGGGGATTTATTTGTGTTTCCGAAAGGACTGCTCCATTACCAACTGAACACAGATGCTGCCTTCGAGGCCTTGGCTGTTTCTGCCTTTGGGAGCGCCAATGCAGGCACCGTGTCAGTCCCTTCTACTCTCTTCACAACCGGTATCCCCGACGATGTTCTGGCCAAATCATTCAAGACAAACACACAGACTATCGAGCTGCTCAAGGCTGGCCTTAAAAGCCCCTGATTGCTTGGTTTCTTCCATCCCACGTCCTTAACCATCTACATAATAATAGTTTCTCTTTTCTTTCGTCTTTCTTAGCTTTGAACATGTTATTTAAGTTTGTTTGCATTCTCTTGTGCTTGTCACTACAGTAAATGCATTGATTTGTCTTTACTGAAAAGTGAATCAATAAAAGTTGATATTTAAGGTAGGAGACATGTCATATTGGACTCATATATATCGAAGTGTTGGACAATATTTATGGTCAATCTTTCTGTATAGATATCTAATATTTAAAAAACAGCAAAGAAAAGCTTTATGAGATGTTAAATAATAAATGTTTAAACATTTTTAAGATTATAATAATTAAGTACGATCATACAATTATTGCATTTGGAGTGATTTTAGATCTTGAGTTAATAATGGTAAGGCATAAGACATTTTAAATATTTTAGTAAAAGTATCATATGAGTTGATGTCTCTATGAATGTTAAAAGATATAGAGAATGATTAGGATTTGGATAGATTTAAATCAAATAATTTGATATCAATATTATTCTCTCAATATATATCAATGTATTATCTTTTATGGGTGTTCAATATTATTTATCACAATTCTTAATTTTAGATTTTCTTATGTATATGGTTTGTGGGTTGAAAGTTGCTAGGGAGAAAAAGCCTTGAAGGAGGTCAGAGATCATGGGGTTGCTTCCATATCTTCATAGATTGTATTTTTCTCGAAAATAGTTCTTTCGTTGTTAACAATGAAGTGGCCCCCTTAGTGTTGATAACAAGATGAAAAATATAGTCCAAACTTATTGTTTCTCAATGCATTTAAATTCATTAACATTAATAGATCATTTAGGCAATACAAATAATAACACTACAATAATTAAATACAAACCACACCGATTTGCAATGTCATAGGTTGTACATGGGTAACATCAATACAATTTTCTTTTCTCTTCATAAATCCAATCACATAAGTGTACTTACAAATATACATAATTATCATACTTTCAACCTCAAACTCAAAATAAAAGTATTGGCTAAACCATAGACCATATGTTGGAAAATATAGGCTAATTTAAGTATCCATATTCATGCACAAATTTCAATTCCCAATTCAAGCCTTGTAAATTGAAAATAAATTAGAATGTTTTGCCACTATCAAATCTTGATGCGCAAGTAAGCTTATCCCATAGTATTTTTTAATTTCTCTATGATTTTATTCAATTCCATAATTGTAGAAAATAGAGGAAGTAGAAATAGAAACATGATTATCTGAATCAAATTAAAATATTACAATTGAGCTTCATAGCTCTTTGTAGCTATACATAGTTGGACTCCAAAGAGTGAGTAGAACAATCACAAACTCTTGCAATATATAGTAAACTAAATAGCTACGAAGGAGCTACTATCAATTGACAATATGATACATAAATGAATCATAACTAAAGGTTTATAGAGGATAGACATCACATAGAATATTGTAGAATAATAATTATGGTGATAAGATAAAATTTAAGATATGCAAATATTGAATTTTCTAGTAATGCCTTATCTAATGTAGTAATCACTACATTATTGGTTGAAGGAATTAATCATTCTAACACTCCCCCTTAATAACAACTACCGATTTTCAATTTCTTTCATTAACATCTCCCATAGAGTCACACTGCTAGTGCCTGGGGATCCTAACCTCTTATTCTATACATGCATTAAAAATTATTATTGTGTTCATTAAAAAAGTGATCAATCTAACGAGATACATGGGTAATCACCCATTGTACTTGCTAGATCTATATAGGAATCATTTTCATCTTTGTTCCTCAATATCTTAAACTCTCCTATAATTATATAGGAATCTTGTTCAAACTTGTCTAACTCTATTTATATAAGAATGTGTGTTGATAAAAAAAAATTAGATGGCTAATGTTGGCACCTACGTAATAGAGTTAGACACAACTCTAAACATATAAGTAGCATAGATTGGGTTGTTTCACCATGATTGTAAAAGGTTTTTGAAGTTTGGGTGAAGGATCCACATGATTTGAAAATGGAAGGAGAAGGGGCCTTTTTTAGGGCTAGGATTTCAATAAAAAGGGAGAGGATTATTGATGCAGAGTGGATTGTCTCTCACCAGTTTGTGCTACCTTGTCGAGGTATCTCCTTCGAGCTACACAAGAACCATCCAATGATTATATACCTCACACCCTCCAAGGGTCTACAAGACTTACCATCTCTAACCTTCCCAAGATCCTTAGGCTAGGATACACTCTTGCTATTTTGTGAGTTCTATTTTCTTGCTTCAAAGACCTTGTTTTCCCACTCTCTTTCACACTCAACCTGAGAGTTCAACCCCTCTACCACAAGATATTCATTCCTCACACTACACACATTAGGATGGATGATTTTGGGAGGATTCCCAACCCTATTCCTTAATCAAGGGATTTGACACTTATCGATTTGGTATTTTACAAACAAATTGCACTTTTAGGCCTAACCGGTTCTAGTAGCCCTATCAGTGAGGTATTATGCATTCGCTGGTTAAACTTCCTACACAACCCTATGATCTCTTTTACATTCCAAACACCATTTTGGGGTTTACATACAATATCTAAAAACCAGAGGTGTGTTGGTCACTAACATATCTAACCCTTACTAGTTAACTGGGCCTTAAAAATAGGGATTGATCAAAATTCCTTCACCGGTCTGGTTGCCTGAGTGAATTGATGATAATTTGGGGTATGTGCTTCCATATGGAGTTCCAAACCAATCATACTTCTCCTTCACCCACCGGAGTCACCCAATTAGGGTCTGTTATACATGATTCCTAATGCTTGCCAACTCAATGTGCCAAGCCTAGGGCATGATGGAAAATATTTGTTTTGACTTCCCTCGTCTCAAAGACAAAAAGGAAACATGCCATACATCACAACCTAACATTCCACAAGGTTTCAGAGAGGAAATCCACCTTGGAACGTTAGGTTGGAGCTATTTTTCTCTCAAAACCTTGGTTTTCAGGGCTCTTGGATCTGCCTGCAACAAAATGGAGTTTATTCTTAAACTACAACACTTCAAGACTCCAAATAAAAAATAAAATAAAGGTAAGACACCAGAGTAATAATCCATGTCCCTGTTTTGGGATGCTCGATCCGTACAGGTCATACAAACTTGCAAAGAACAACCAAAACTCGGTAGAACACACATAAATGGGAAACCAAAACTTGTTTTATTTGCTTCAGTTCTTCAACAACCTTTAAAAACTATTTGTCATTGGTCTTTCCAAGCCTTATACTTGCCTTGGAGTAGTTACAGATGCTTCACAACCAATTGTAACAACCAACTAGCCATTGGTGTATGAAAAATGTTGCAAACTTGCTATGAGCAGCTTTTGCAACTTTTGCAATTTGTTGCATAGGTGAGAAACTTTGTTGAAACCCAAACTTGGTCACTTTCACATGACTCATTTGACCTTAACAACTTCAATACATCATCAACCAACCTACATTAACCCAGAAACAACTTATCTTATTAAGTGCTCTACCTAGCACCCTTAAGAGATCACATGCCAACATTGGCCAAACAAAGACTCTTAGGGCCCTTACAATCATTTGAGCACACACTCTACTAAGTGGTAAACCATGGATCCTTACAATCTCTTTGAAGAATAACCCTACTATGTAGGACGCATCATTAGTGCATTTGTAAGGCACTAAGTATGACATCTTACTGAATATATCCACTACGACATAAACATTGTCATATTCTCTTGGAGCTCTAGGTAAACTAAGAATGAAGTCCATACTCACACACTCCCATGGCCTTGTTGGTATGGCTAGAGGCTGATATAAATCTACATTGCTAGAAGTACCCTTAGCCCTTTGACAAATAGCACATTGCTTTACAAATCTTCTAACATTGGACTATAGTTTAGGCCAATGGTAGAACCTACCAACCTACTCTAAGGTGTTGTCAGGACCAAAATGTTCACTTAGACTACCTTGATGCTTCTCCTTGATGATAGTGTCTCTCATAGAGCATTGTGCTATGCAAAGTAGGTGTCCTTTAAACACTAAGCCTTCCTGCAACATAAAATCATAATAGGCAACATGACAAGAATTAGAAAACTTTGACCAAACATCATATGCTTCACCAAAATATTTGTCACCTTGGTAGAGATCTTTGAGGTCATTTAACCCCACACTTTGCAGTGTTAGTGCAAGAAGCTGAGTCCACTTTTGGGCCAATTATGGACCCGATTTAGTATAAATTAAATGAAAAATAGTGAAAATAATAAATTTTTAAACAAATTTACATATTTAGAATCTAGACAGTATAATCTGAAATGGGTTTTAGTTTCGTATAAATATTCTCTAATTATAGGTATGCAAATTATTTTAAAAGATCATATTTGTGCTTTCATTCATGGAGATTTGAATTTGTAGGTCCATGTCTTAGGTGTGGCCATCCCAGGCCTATCTTGGGCCTAATCCCAAGCCAAGTGGTGGGTTGTGGAATCAACTTGCACAGAACGGGCCCCCGTTTTCAAACAAGGGTGGCTTGTGGGAAAAAAAAGGAAAAATACGATTTAGAAACGGGGGCTCATTTTTTAAAAATGGGCCCCCGTTTTAGAACAAAACGGGGGCCTGTTTATTTTTGCTTCGGGCCCCCATTACCTTTTGGCTCAGGAGCCCGAAGCATAAATGTACCCCTATTTATAAGAGCATGTTTTTCAACACGCAGACTTCCATGAATTTGTGACTCAGTACCTTGCACTTGCCCTGCACCTGTACTTCTTGAATGGTTAGAACCCTTCTACTTAAGGCATCTGCTACCTTATTAGTGACTCCTTTCTTGTGTTTTATAGAAAATGTGTAGGCCTGCAAATACTCAACCCACTTGAGGTGTCTTTAATTCAATTTCTCCTGCCCATTCAAAAAACCAAGTGCATGATTATCAGTGTAGACTATGAACTCTTTAGGTAACAAATAATGTCGCTACTTATTGAGTACTTGCACCATGGCATATAATTATAGATCATAGGTAGAATACTTTTGTTTTGCTTCATTGAGCTTCTCAGAGAAAAATGCAACTAGGTGACCTTCTTGGCTCAAAACGGCCCCTATAGCCAGCCTGTTGGCATCACACTCCACAATGAAAAGATGATTGAAATCAGGGAGCCTAAGGTAAGGAAGTTCTGCTACCTTTTGTTTTATCAACTCAACCCTTTTGTTTGCTGCACTAGTCCACTTAAACTGACATTTTATCCCACCTTTTATGGTGTTTAAGATATGTGCACACACATAGCTAGAACCTATATTGAATTTTCTATAAAAAGAAGCTAAACCATGGAAACTTATTACATCTCCTAGTGACATAGGAGTAGGCCAATTTACGATTGCTTCCACTTTTGATGGATCCATTTTTAAACAACCTTGAGAAACTACAAAACCAAGATACACCAATTCATTTTTTAAAAACTCACATTTATCCAAGTTTATCATCAACTTTTTTTTCATGTAGCTTCCTCAAAAATTTATTCAGATGTTTGATATGCTCCTCATTTGACCTGCTAAAAATCAGAATGTCATCAAGATAAACAATGACAAACTTACCAATTAACTTTGCAATAACTTCATTCATGAGTCTCATGAAAGTGCTAGGTGCATTTGTGAGCCCAAAGGGCATCACCAACCATTCATATAGGCCCTCATTTATTTTAAAGGTGGTCTTCCAATCATCACTAGGTCTGATCCTAATTTGATGATAGCCTGATTTCAAATCCACCTTAGAAAAGTAGCAAGCTCCACCTAAGTAGTCCATTAGATCCTCAATCCTTGGTATTGGAAACTGGTATCTAATTGTAATTTTGTTTATGGCCCTTGAATCAGTGCACATCCTCCACTTACCATCTTTTTTAGGTGCCAAAATAGTAGGCACTGTACATGGAATGAAACTCTTCTTTATCAACCCTTTATCTAGCAATTCTTGCACTTGCTTTGCTATTTCCTCATTTTGAGTAGGTGTCATTTTTTAAGCACATTGTTTTGCAAAGTTGAACTAGGTATGAGGTCTATCTGATGGTTAACATCTCTCATAGGGGGTAAGGAATCCGAAATCTCATTGACAACTATGTCTTTATACTGTTCAGTAATGTTTGCACCTCTTGTGATATCACCGATTTGGTTTGAGTCTTTGTCTCTTCTTTGGGTTTCATTATAAGAGCACATCATTGGTTCCCTTCATGCTTTAATAATTTCAAGAACTCTTTCCCACCAAGAAACATAACACTTGATCCAACACGACTTTCTTCACCCTGATCAATCAAGGGATCCATTCAAAAATTTCTACCCTCATTGGTGATAACATA
Source organism: Cryptomeria japonica (assembly GCF_030272615.1). Classification (NCBI taxonomy): domain Eukaryota; kingdom Viridiplantae; phylum Streptophyta; class Pinopsida; order Cupressales; family Cupressaceae; genus Cryptomeria; species Cryptomeria japonica. Next base: position 300,257,530 of record NC_081414.1, read on the forward strand.
GGAATTCTTCTCCCCATAATGTATGGCTTTGACATCATAGTGCCAAGGGCATCCTAACAGCAAGTGAAATGCATCCATGGGTAATATGTCAACTAGAACTCTATCCTTGTAATCTCCTATTTCAAAGTCTACCCAAGCTTGCTCATCTACAAGCACATGTTGACCTTTACTCAACCAAGATACCTTATAGGGGGTGGTATGTGGAAACCTTTTCAATTTTAGTTTGTCTACCATCTAAACTACTATAATGTTCTTAGTAGACCCTGAATCTACTATAACTTTACAAATCTTACCATGAGATCTATAGGTGATTTTGAAAAGTGTCTTCCTTTGCGTAGGTTCTTTGGACTGTGGTACCTTCAACAAGGTCCTTCTTAGCATCATTTTCTCTCCATCTAGGACTGGTCCTACCTTGTTGATTGGTGAGGTAACACTTTGACAGTCTTCTTCTTGCACCAACTGATTTCTCTTATCTCCCATGTGAGAGCTTAAAGTCTTTTAAGGATATCGGTTCATGGTATGCCCCACTTGATGATAATGGTAGCATTTTCTAGTGAAGACTGTGGTTCTTCTTTCCAAATCACCAAATCTACCTCTATAGTTATTTCTCCCTCTAGAGTTCCCTTTAAAATGTCCTCCTTTGTTAGGATTATCACCACCATTCTCTAATTGTTTACCTTCATCATTCTTGCTGGGATTATAGCCCCTTCCAAAGGTGCCTCTTCCTCTATAACCTCTACCACCTCTGCTTGTTTTATTATGTTAACCTTTCCTTTTGATCTTATCTTCTACTCTCAAGGCTAACTGAAAGCATTTATGGATTGTGTCAGGTGCTATCATGTTGATCTCATATTGAATATTTTGTCTAAGGCCATTTAAGTGCCTTGCGACCTTCTCCACTTCTTCATCTTACCTCCTATCTCTTAGGGTAAGTTTGTTGAAATCCTCTGTATAGGTACTCATATCCATATCTTGGACCAACATCTTGATGGCCTCCTGACTCATTTCCTTTGGTCACATATTTTTGGCTTCTGACTCTACCTCTGGGTATGACATATACCACTTTGTTCAATCAATTGGCTCTGATACCAATCTGATGTAGAGTGGATTGTCTCTCACCGGTTTGTGCTACCTTGTCAAGGTATCTCCTCTGAGCTACACAAGAACCATCAAATGATTCTACACCTTACACCCTCCAAAGGTCTAAAAGACTTACCCTCTTTGACCTTCCTAATGTCCTTTGGCTAGGATAATCTCTTGTTGTTTTATGAGTTCCATTTTCTTACTTCAAAGACCTTGTTTTCCCACTCTCTTTCACACTCAACCTGAGAGTTCAACCCCTCTACCATGGGATTTTCATTCCCCACTCTACACACATTAGGATGGATGATTTTGGGAGGATTCCCAACCCTATTCCTTAATCAAGGGCTTTGAAACTTACCAGTTTGGTGTTTTACAAACAAACTACACTTTTAGGCCTAATCAGTTCTAGTAGCTATGTCAGCGAGGTATTCTGCATTCACTGGTTAAACTTCTTGAACAACCCTATGAACTCTTTTACATTCCAGACACCCTTTTGGGGTTTACATACAATATATTAGAACCAGAGGTGGGTTTGGTCACTAACATATCTA